>NW_027274178.1:0-125748 GCF_030028105.1 Mobula birostris
GGAGTGTCCGGTGTTTAGTGAGGGTCTCGGGGGGGGGCAGTGAGTCTGAGGTGAGGGAGTGTCTGGTGTTTAGTGAGGGTCTCGGAGGATGGAGAGAGTCTGAGGGGAGGGAGTGTCCAGTGTTTAGTGAGGGTCTCGGGGGAGGGAGAGAGTCTGAGGTGAGGGAGTGTCCGGTGTTTAGTGAGGGTCTCGGGGGAGGGAGAGAGTCTGAGGTGAGGGAGTGTCTGGTGTGTAGTGAGGGTCTCGGGGGAGGGAGAGAGTCTGAGGTGAGGGAGTGTCTGGTGTTTAGTGAGGGTCTCAGGGGAGGGACAGAGACTGAGGTGAGGGAGTGTCTGCTGTTTAGTGAGGGTCTCGGGGGGAGGGAGAGAGTCTGAGGTGAGGGAGTGTCTGGTGTTTAGTGAGGGTCTCGGGGGAGGGAGAGAGCCTGAGGTGAGGGAGTGTCTGGTGTTTAATGAGGGTCTCGGGGGAGGGAGAGAGTCTGAGGTGAGGGAGTGTCCGGTGTTTCGTCAGGGTCTCGGGGGAGGGAGAGAGTCTGAGGTGAGGGAGTGTCCGGTGTTTAGTGAGGGTCTCGGGGGGGGGGCAGTGAGTCTGAGGTGGGGGAGTGTCTGGTGTGTAGTGAGGGTCTCGGAGGATGGAGAGAGTCTGAGGTGAGTGAGTGTCCGGTGTTTAGTGAGGGTCTCGGGGGGGGCAGTGAGTCTGAGGTGAGGGAGTGTCCGGTGTGTAGTGAGGGTCTCGGAGGATGGAGAGAGTCTGAGCGGAGGGAGTGTCCGGTGTTTAGTGAGGGTCTCGGGGGAGGGAGAGAGTCTGAGGTGAGGGAGTGTCCGGTGTTTAGTGAGGGTCTCGGGGGAGGGAGAGAGTCTGAGGTGAGGGAGTGTCTGGTGTGTAGTGAGCGTCTCGGGGGAGGGAGAGAGTCTGAGGTGAGGGAGTGTCCGGTGTTTAGTGAGGGTCTCGGGGGAGGGGAGAGAGTCTGAGGTGAGGGAGTGTCCGGTATTTAGTGAGGGTCTGGGGGGAGGGAGAGAGTCTGATGTGAGGGAGTGTCCGGTGTGTAGTGAGGGTCTCGGGGGAGGGAGAGAGTCTGAGGTGAGGGAGTGTCTGGTGTGTAGTGAGGGTCTCGGGGGAGGGAGAGAGTCTGAGGTGAGGGAGTGTCCGGTGTTTAGTGAGGGTCTCGGGGGAGGGGAGAGAGTCTGAGGTGAGGGAGTGTCCGGTGTTTAGTGAGGGTCTCGGGGGAGGGAGAGAGTCTGAGGTGAGGGAGTGTCCGGTGTTTAGTGAGGGTCTCGGGGGAGGGAGAGAGTCTGAGGTGAGTGAGTGTCCGGTGTTTAGTGAGGGTCTCGGGGGGGGGCAGTGAGTCTGAGGTGAGGGAGTGTCCAGTGTGTAGTGAGGGTCTCGGAGGATGGAGAGAGTCTGAGGGGAGGGAGTGTCCGGTGTTTAGTGAGGGTCTCGTGGGAGGGAGAGAGTCTGAGGTGAGGGAGTGTCCGGTGTTTAGTGAGGGTCTCGGGGGAGGGAGAGAGTCTGAGGTGAGGGAGTGTCTGGTGTGTAGTGAGCGTCTCGGGGGAGGGAGAGAGTCTGAGGTGAGGGAGTGTCCGGTGTTTAGTGAGGGTCTCGGGGGAGGGGAGAGAGTCTGAGGTGAGGGAGTGTCCGGTATTTAGTGAGGGTCTGGGGGGAGGGAGAGAGTCTGATGTGAGGGAGTGTCCGGTGTGTAGTGAGGGTCTCGGGGCAGGGAGAGAGTTTGAGGTGACAGAGTGTCCGGTGTTTAGTGAGGGTCTCGGGGGAGGGAGAGAGTCTGAGGTGAGGGAGTGTCCGGTGTGTAGTGAGGGTCTCGGGGGAGGGAGAGAGTCTGAGGTGAGGGAGTGTCCGGTGTTTAGTGAGGGGCCCGGGGGAGGCAGAGAGTCTGAGGTGGGGGAGTGTCTGGTGTTTAGTGAGGGTCTCGGGGGAGGGAGAGAGTCTGAGGAGACGGAGTGTCCGGTGTGTAGTGAGGGTCTCGGGGGAGGGAGAGAGTCTGAGGTGAGGGAGTGTCCGGTGTTTAGTGAGGGGCCCGGGGGAGGGAGAGAGTCTGAGGTGAGGGAGTGTCTGGTGTTTAGTGAGTGTCTCGGGGGAGGGAGAGAGTCTGAGGTGAGGGAGTGTCCGGTGTGTAGTGAGGGTCTCTGGGGAGGGTGAGATTCTGAGGTGAGGGGGTGTCCGGTGTTTAGTGAGGGTCTCGGGGGAGGGAGAGAGTCTGAGGTGAGGGAGTGTCTGGTGTGTAGTGAGGGTCTCGTGGGAGGGAGAGAGTCTGAGGTGAGGGAGTGTCCGGTGTTTAGTGAGGGGCCCGGGGGAGGGAGAGAGTCTGAGGTGAGGGAGTGTCCGGTGTTTAGTGAGGGTCTCGGGGGAGGGAGAGAGTCTGAGGTGAGGGAGTGTCTGGTGTTTAGTGAGAGTCTCAGGGGAGGGACAGAGACTGAGGTGAGGGAGTGTCTGCTGTTTAGTGAGGGTCTCGGGGGGAGGGAGAGAGTCTGAGGTGAGGGAGTGTCTGGTGTTTAGTGAGGGTCTCGGGGGAGGGAGAGAGCCTGAGGTGAGGGAGTGTCTGGTGTTTAATGAGGGTCTCGGGGGAGGGAGAGAGTCTGAGGTGAGGGAGTGTCCGGTGTTTAGTCAGGGTCTCGGGGGAGGGAGAGAGTCTGAGGTGAGGGAGTGTCCGGTGTTTAGTGAGGGTCTCGGGGGGGGGGGCAGTGAGTCTGAGGTGAGGGAGTGTCTGGTGTGTAGTGAGGGTCTCGGGGGAGGGAGAGAGTCTGAGGTGAGGGAGTGTCCGGTGTTTAGTGAGGGGCCCGGGAGAGGGAGAGAGTCTGAGGTGAGGGAGTGTCCGGTGTTTAGTGAGGGTCTCGGGGGAGGGAGAGAGTCTGAGGTGAGGGAGTGTCCGGTGTTTAGTGAGGGTCCCGGGGGAGGGAGAGAGTCTGAGGGGAGGGAGTGTCCGGTGTGTAGTGAGGGTCTCGGGGGAGGGAGAGAGTCTGTGAGGGAGTGTCCGGTGTGTAGTGAGGGTCTCAGGGGAGGGAGAGCGTCTGAGGGGAGGGAGTGTCCGGTATTTAGTGAGGGTCTCGGGGGAGGGAGAGAGTCTGAGGTGAGGGAGAGTCTGGTGTTTAGTGAGGGTCTCGGGGAGGGAGAGAGTCTGAGCTGAGGGAGTGTCCGGTGTTTAGTGAGGGTCTCGGGGGGAGGGAGAGATTCTGAGGTGAGGGAGTGTCCGGTATTTAGTGAGGGTCCCGGGGGAGGGAGAGAGTCTGAGGGGAGGGAGTGTCCGGTGTTTAGTGAGGGTCTCGGGGGAGGGAGAGCGTCTGAGGGGAGGGAGTGTCCGGTGTTTAGTGACGGTCTCGGGGGAGGGAGAGAGTCTGAGGTGAGGGAGTGTCCGGTGTTTAGTGAGGGTCTCGGGGGGGGGCAGTGAGTCTGAGGTGAGGGAGTGTCTGGTGTTTAGTGAGGGTCTCGGAGGATGGAGAGAGTCTGAGGGGAGGGAGTGTCCAGTGTTTAGTGAGGGTCTCGGGGGAGGGAGAGAGTCTGAGGTGAGGGAGTGTCCGGTGTTTAGTGAGGGTCTCGGGGGAGGGAGAGAGTCTGAGGTGAGGGAGTGTCTGGTGTGTAGTGAGGGTCTCGGGGGAGGGAGAGAGTCTGAGGTGAGGGAGTGTCTGGTGTTTAGTGAGGGTCTCAGGGGAGGGACAGAGACTGAGGTGAGGGAGTGTCTGCTGTTTAGTGAGGGTCTCGGGGGGAGGGAGAGAGTCTGAGGTGAGGGAGTGTCTGGTGTTTAGTGAGGGTCTCGGGGGAGGGAGAGAGCCTGAGGTGAGGGAGTGTCTGGTGTTTAATGAGGGTCTCGGGGGAGGGAGAGAGTCTGAGGTGAGGGAGTGTCCGGTGTTTCGTCAGGGTCTCGGGGGAGGGAGAGAGTCTGAGGTGAGGGAGTGTCCGGTGTTTAGTGAGGGTCTCGGGGGGGGGGGCAGTGAGTCTGAGGTGGGGGAGTGTCTGGTGTGTAGTGAGGGTCTCGGAGGATGGAGAGAGTCTGAGGTGAGTGAGTGTCCGGTGTTTAGTGAGGGTCTCGGGGGGGGCAGTGAGTCTGAGGTGAGGGAGTGTCCGGTGTGTAGTGAGGGTCTCGGAGGATGGAGAGAGTCTGAGCGGAGGGAGTGTCCGGTGTTTAGTGAGGGTCTCGGGGGAGGGAGAGAGTCTGAGGTGAGGGAGTGTCCGGTGTTTAGTGAGGGTCTCGGGGGAGGGAGAGAGTCTGAGGTGAGGGAGTGTCTGGTGTGTAGTGAGCGTCTCGGGGGAGGGAGAGAGTCTGAGGTGAGGGAGTGTCCGGTGTTTAGTGAGGGTCTCGGGGGAGGGGAGAGAGTCTGACGTGAGGGAGTGTCCGGTATTTAGTGAGGGTCTGGGGGGAGGGAGAGAGTCTGATGTGAGGGAGTGTCCGGTGTGTAGTGAGGGTCTCGGGGCAGGGAGAGAGTTTGAGGTGACAGAGTGTCTGGTGTTTAGTGAGGGTCTCGGGGGAGGGAGAGAGTCTGAGGTGAGGGAGTGTCCGGTGTGTAGTGAGGGTCTCGGGGGAGGGAGAGAGTCTGAGGTGAGGGAGTGTCCGGTGTTTAGTGAGGGGCCCGGGGGAGGCAGAGAGTCTGAGGTGGGGGAGTGTCTGGTGTTTAGTGAGGGTCTCGGGGGAGGGAGAGAGTCTGAGGAGACGGAGTGTCCGGTGTGTAGTGAGGGTCTCGGGGGAGGGAGAGAGTCTGAGGTGAGGGAGTGTCCGGTGTTTAGTGAGGGGCCCGGGGGAGGGAGAGAGTCTGAGGTGAGGGAGTGTCTGGTGTTTAGTGAGTGTCTCGGGGGAGGGAGAGAGTCTGAGGTGAGGGAGTGTCCGGTGTGTAGTGAGGGTCTCTGGGGAGGGTGAGATTCTGAGGTGAGGGGGTGTCCGGTGTTTAGTGAGGGTCTCGGGGGAGGGAGAGAGTCTGAGGTGAGGGAGTGTCTGGTGTGTAGTGAGGGTCTCGGGGGAGGGAGAGAGTCTGAGGTGAGGGAGTGTCCGGTGTTTAGTGAGGGGCCCGGGGGAGGGAGAGAGTCTGAGGTGAGGGAGTGTCCGGTGTTTAGTGAGGGTCTCGGGGGAGGGAGAGAGTCTGAGGTGAGGGAGTGTCCGGTGTGTAGTGAGGGTCTCTGGGGAGGGAGAGATTCTGAGGTGAGGGGGTGTCCGGTGTTTAGTGAGGGTCTCGGGGGAGGGAGAGAGTCTGAGGTGAGGGCATGTCCGGTGTGTACTGAGGGTCTCGGGGGAGGGAGAGAGTCTGAGGGGAGGGGGTGTCCGGTGTTTAGTGAGGGTCCTTGGGGAGGGAGAGAGTCTGTGGTGAGGGAGTGTCCGGTGTTTAGTGAGGGTCTCGGGGGAGGGAGAGAGTCTGAGGTGAGGGAGTGTCCGGTGTTTAGTGAGGGTCCCGGGGGAGGGAGAGAGTCTGAGGGGAGGGAGTGTCCGGTGTGTAGTGAGGGTCTCGGGGGAGGGAGAGAGTCTGTGAGGGAGTGTCCGGTGTGTAGTGAGGGTCTCAGGGGAGGGAGAGCGTCTGAGGGGAGGGAGTGTCCGGTATTTAGTGAGGGTCTCGGGGGAGGGAGAGAGTCTGAGGTGAGGGAGAGTCTGGTGTTTAGTGAGGGTCTCGGGGAGGGAGAGAGTCTGAGGTGAGGGAGTGTCCGGTGTTTAGTGAGGGTCTCGGGGGGAGGGAGAGATTCTGAGGTGAGGGAGTGTCCGGTGTTTAGTGAGGGTCCCGGGGGAGGGAGAGAGTCTGAGGTGAGGGAGTGTCCGGTGTTTAGTGAGGGTCTCGGGGGGGGTGCAGTGAGTCTGAGGTGAGGGAGTGTCTGGTGTGTAGTGAGGGTCTCGGAGGATGGAGAGAGTCTGAGGGGAGGGAGTGTCCAGTGTTTAGTGAGGGTCTCGGGGGAGGGAGAGAGTCTGAGGTGAGGGAGTGTCCGGTGTTTAGTGAGGGTCTCGGGGGAGGGAGAGAGTCTGAGGTGAGGGAGTGTCTGGTGTGTAGTGAGGGTCTCGGGGGAGGGAGAGAGTCTGAGGTGAGGGAGTGTCTGGTGTTTAGTGAGGGTCTCAGGGGAGGGACAGAGACTGAGGTGAGGGAGTGTCTGCTGTTTAGTGAGGGTCTCGGGGAGAGGGAGAGAGTCTGAGGTGAGGGAGTGTCTGGTGTTTAGTGAGGGTCTCGGGGGAGGGAGAGAGTCTGAGGTGAGGGAGTGTCCGGTGTTTAGTGAGGGTCTCGGGGGGGGGGGCAGTGAGTCTGAGGTGAGGGAGTGTCCGGTGTGTAGTGAGGGTCTCGGAGGATGAAAAGAGTCTGAGCGGAGGAAGTGTCCGGTGTTTAGTGAGGGTCTCGGGGGAGGGAGAGAGTCTGAGGTGAGGGAGTGTCCGGTGTTTAGTGAGGGTCTCGGGGGAGGGAGAGAGTCTGAGGTGAGGGAGTGTCCGGTATTTAGTGAGGGTCTGGGGGGAGGGAGAGAGTCTGATGTGAGGGAGTGTCCGGTGTGTAGTGAGGGTCTCGGGGGAGGGAGAGAGTCTGAGGTGAGGGAGTGTCTGGTGTGTAGTGAGGGTCTCGGGGGAGGGAGAGAGTCTGAGGTGAGGGAGTGTCCGGTGTTTAGTGAGGGTCTCGGGGGAGGGAGAGAGTCTGAGGTGAGGGAGTGTCCGGTGTTTAGTGAGGGTCTCGGGGGAGGGAGAGAGTCTGAGGTGAGGGAGTGTCCGGTATTTAGTGACGGTCTGGGGGGAGGGAGAGAGTCTGATGTGAGGGAGTGTCCGGTGTGTAGTGAGGGTCTCGGGGGGGGGCAGTGAGTCTGAGGTGAGGGAGTGTCTGGTGTGTAGTGAGGGTCTCGGAGGATGGAGAGAGTCTGAGGTGAGGGAGTGTCCGGTGTTTAGTGAGGGTCTCGGGGGAGGGGAGAGAGTCTGAGGTGAGAGAGTGTCCGGTGTTTAGTGAGGGTCTCGGGGGAGGGAGAGAGTCTGAGGTGAGGGAGTGTCCGGTGTTTAGTGAGGGTCTCGGGGGAGGGAGAGAGTCTGAGGTGAGTGAGTGTCCGGTGTTTAGTGAGGGTCTCGGGGGGGGGGCAGTGAGTCTGAGGTGAGGCAGTGTCCAGTGTGTAGTGACGGTCTCGGAGGATGGAGAGAGTCTGAGGGGAGGGAGTGTCCGGAGTTTAGTGAGGGTCTCGGGGGAGGGAGAGAGTCTGAGGTGAGGGAGTGTCCGGTGTTTAGTGAGGGTCTCGGGGGAGGGAGAGAGTCTGAGGTGAGGGAGTGTCTGGTGTGTAGTGAGCGTCTCGGGGGAGGGAGAGAGTCTGAGGTGAGGGAGTGTCCGGTGTTTAGTGAGGGTCTCGGGGGAGGGGAGAGAGTCTGAGGTGAGGGAGTGTCCGGTGTGTAGTGAGGGTCTCTGGGGAGGGAGAGATTCTGAGGTGAGGGGGTGTCCGGTGTTTAGTGAGGGTCTCGGGGGAGGGAGAGAGTCTGAGGTGAGGGCATGTCCGGTGTGTACTGAGGGTCTCGGGGGAGGGAGAGAGTCTGAGGGGAGGGGGTGTCCGGTGTTTAGTGAGGGTCCTTGGGGAGGGAGAGAGTCTGTGGTGAGGGAGTGTCCGGTGTTTAGTGAGGGTCTCGGGGGAGGGAGAGAGTCTGAGGTGAGGGAGTGTCCGGTGTTTAGTGAGGGTCCCGGGGGAGGGAGAGAGTCTGAGGGGAGGGAGTGTCCGGTGTGTAGTGAGGGTCTCGGGGGAGGGAGAGAGTCTGTGAGGGAGTGTCCGGTGTGTAGTGAGGGTCTCAGGGGAGGGAGAGCGTCTGAGGGGAGGGAGTGTCCGGTATTTAGTGAGGGTCTCGGGGGAGGGAGAGAGTCTGAGGTGAGGGAGAGTCTGGTGTTTAGTGAGGGTCTCGGGGAGGGAGAGAGTCTGAGGTGAGGGAGTGTCCGGTGTTTAGTGAGGGTCTCGGGGGGAGGGAGAGATTCTGAGGTGAGGGAGTGTCCGGTGTTTAGTGAGGGTCCCGGGGGAGGGAGAGAGTCTGAGGGGAGGGAGTGTCCGGTGTTTAGTGAGGGTCTCGGGGGAGGGAGAGCGTCTGAGGGGAGGGAGTGTCCGGTGTTTAGTGACGGTCTCGGGGGAGGGAGAGAGTCTGAGGTGAGGGAGTGTCCGGTGTTTAGTGAGGGTCTCGGGGGGGGTGCAGTGAGTCTGAGGTGAGGGAGTGTCTGGTGTGTAGTGAGGGTCTCGGAGGATGGAGAGAGTCTGAGGGGAGGGAGTGTCCAGTGTTTAGTGAGGGTCTCGGGGGAGGGAGAGAGTCTGAGGTGAGGGAGTGTCCGGTGTTTAGTGAGGGTCTCGGGGGAGGGAGAGAGTCTGAGGTGAGGGAGTGTCCGGTATTTAGTGAGGGTCTGGGGGGAGGGAGAGAGTCTGATGTGAGGGAGTGTCCGGTGTGTAGTGAGGGTCTCGGGGGGGGGCAGTGAGTCTGAGGTGAGGGAGTGTCTGGTGTGTAGTGAGGGTCTCGGAGGATGGAGAGAGTCTGAGGTGAGGGAGTGTCCGGTGTTTAGTGAGGGTCTCGGGGGAGGGGAGAGAGTCTGAGGTGAGGGAGTGTCCGGTGTTTAGTGAGGGTCTCGGGGGAGGGAGAGAGTCTGAGGTGAGGGAGTGTCCGGTGTTTAGTGAGGGTCTCGGGGGAGGGAGAGAGTCTGAGGTGAGTGAGTGTCCGGTGTTTAGTGAGGGTCTCGGGGGGGGGCAGTGAGTCTGAGGTGAGGGAGTGTCCAGTGTGTAGTGACGGTCTCGGAGGATGGAGAGAGTCTGAGGGGAGGGAGTGTCCGGAGTTTAGTGAGGGTCTCGGGGGAGGGAGAGAGTCTGAGGTGAGGGAGTGTCCGGTGTTTAGTGAGGGTCTCGGGGGAGGGAGAGAGTCTGAGGTGAGGGAGTGTCTGGTGTGTAGTGAGCGTCTCGGGGGAGGGAGAGAGTCTGAGGTGAGGGAGTGTCCGGTGTTTAGTGAGGGTCTCGGGGGAGGGGAGAGAGTCTGAGGTGAGGGAGTGTCCGGTGTGTAGTGAGGGTCTCTGGGGAGGGAGAGATTCTGAGGTGAGGGGGTGTCCGGTGTTTAGTGAGGGTCTCGGGGGAGGGAGAGAGTCTGAGGTGAGGGCATGTCCGGTGTGTACTGAGGATCTCGGGGGAGGGAGAGAGTCTGAGGGGAGGGGGTGTCCGGTGTTTAGTGAGGGTCCTTGGGGAGGGAGAGAGTCTGTGGTGAGGGAGTGTCCGGTGTTTAGTGAGGGTCTCGGGGGAGGGAGAGAGTCTGAGGTGAGGGAGTGTCCGGTGTTTAGTGAGGGTCCCGGGGGAGGGAGAGAGTCTGAGGGGAGGGAGTGTCCGGTGTGTAGTGAGGGTCTCGGGGGAGGGAGAGAGTCTGTGAGGGAGTGTCCGGTGTGTAGTGAGGGTCTCAGGGGAGGGAGAGCGTCTGAGGGGAGGGAGTGTCCGGTATTTAGTGAGGGTCTCGGGGAGGGAGAGAGTCTGAGGTGAGGGAGAGTCTGGTGTTTAGTGAGGGTCTCGGGAGGGAGAGTCTGAGGTGAGGGAGTGTCCGGTGTTTAGTGAGGGTCTCGGGGGGAGGGAGAGATTCTGAGGTGAGGGAGTGTCCGGTGTTTAGTGAGGGTCCCGGGGGAGGGAGAGAGTCTGAGGGGAGGGAGTGTCCGGTGTTTAGTGAGGGTCTCGGGGGGAGGGAGAGCGTCTGAGGGGAGGGAGTGTCCGGTGTTTAGTGACGGTCTCGGGGGAGGGAGAGAGTCTGAGGTGAGGGAGTGTCCGGTGTTTAGTGAGGGTCTCGGGGGGGTTGCAGTGAGTCTGAGGTGAGGAGTGTCTGGTGTGTAGTGAGGGTCTCGGAGGATGGAGAGAGTCTGAGGGGAGGGAGTGTCCAGTGTTTAGTGAGGGTCTCGGGGGAGGGAGAGAGTCTGAGGTGAGGGAGTGTCCGGTGTTTAGTGAGGGTCTCGGGGGAGGGAGAGAGTCTGAGGTGAGGGAGTGTCTGGTGTGTAGTGAGGGTCTCGGGGGAGGGAGAGAGTCTCAGGTGAGGGAGTGTCTGGTGTTAGTGAGGGTCTCAGGGGAGGACAGAGACTGAGGTGAGGGAGTGTCTGCTGTTTAGTGAGGGTCTCGGGGAGAGGGAGAGAGTCTGAGGTGAGGGGAGTGTCTGGTGTTTAGTGAGGGTCTCGGGGAGGGAGAGAGCCTGAGGTGAGGGAGTGTCTGGTGTTTAATGAGGGTCTCGGGGGAGGGAGAGAGTCTGAGGTGAGGGAGTGTCTGGTGTGTAGTGAGGGTCTCGGGGAGGGAGAGAGTCTGAGGTGAGGGAGTGTCGGTGTTTAGTGAGGGTCTCGGGGGAGGAGAGAGTCTGAGGTGAGGGAGCGTCCGGTGTGTAGTGAGGGTCTCGGGGGGGGGCAGTGAGTCTGAGGTGAGGGAGTGTCTGGTGTGTAGTGAGGGTCTCGGAGGATGGAGAGAGTCTGAGGTGAGGGAGTGTCCGTGTTTAGTGAGGGTCTCGGGGGAGGGGAGAGAGTCTGAGGTGAGGGAGTGTCCGGTGTTTAGTGAGGGTCTCGGGGGAGGGAGAGAGTCTGAGGTGAGGGAGTGTCCGGTGTTTAGTGAGGGTCTCGGGGGGGGCAGTGAGTCTGAGGTGAGGGAGTGTCCGGTGTGTAGTGAGGTCTCGGGGGAGGGAGAGAGTCTGAGGTGAGGGAGTGTCCGGTGTTTAGTGAGGGGCCCGGGGGAGGGAGAGAGTCTGAGGTGAGGGAGTGTCCGGTGTTTAGTGAGGGTCTCGGGGGAGGGAGAGAGTCTGAGGTGAGGGAGTGTCCGGTGTGTAGTGAGGGTCTCTGGGAGGGTGAGATTCTGAGGTGAGGGGGTGTCCGGTGTTTAGTGAGGGTCTCGGGGGAGGGAGAGAGTCTGAGGTGAGGGCATGTCCGGTGTGTACTGAGGGTCTCGGGGGAGGGAGAGAGTCTGAGGGGAGGGGGGTGGTCCGGTGTTTAGTGAGGGTCCCTGGGGAGGAGAGAGTCTGTGGTGAGGGAGTGTCGGTGTTTAGTGAGGGGGGAGGGAGAGAGTCTGAGGTGAGGGAGTGTCCGGTGTTTAGTGAGGGTCCCGGGAGAGGGAGAGAGTCTGAGGGGAGGGAGTGTCCGGTGTTTAGTGAGGGTCTCGGGGGAGGGAGAGCGTCTGAGGGGAGGGAGTGTCCGGTGTTTAGTGAGGGTCTCGGGGGAGGGAGAGAGTCTGAGGTGAGGGAGTGTCCGGTGTGTAGTGAGGGTCTCGGGGGAGGGAGAGAGTCTGTGAGGGAGTGTCCGGTGTGTAGTGAGGGTCTCAGGGGAGGGAGAGCGTTTGAGGGGAGGGAGTGTCCGGTATTTAGTGAGGGTCTCGGGGGAGGGAGAGAGTCTGAGGTGAGGGAGAGTCTGGTGTTTAGTGAGGGTCTCGGGGAGGGAGAGAGTCTGAGGTGAGGGAGTGTCCGGTGTTTAGTGACGGTCTCGGGGGAGGGAGAGAGTCTGAGGTGAGGGAGTGTCCGGTGTGTAGTGAGGGTCTCGGGGGTGGGAGAGAGTCTGAGGTGAGGGAGTGTCCGGTGTGTAGTGAGGGTCTCGGGGGAGGGAGAGCGTCTGAGGGGAGGGAGTGTCCGGTATTTAGTGATGGTCTCGGGGGAGGGAGAGAGTCGGAGGTGAGGGAGTGTCTGGTGTTTAGTGAGGGTCTCGGGGAGGGAGAGAGTCTGAGGTGAGGGAGTGTCCGGTGTTTCGTGAGGGTCTCGGGGGAGGGAGAGAGTCTGAGGTGAGGGAGTGTCCGGTGTTGAGTGAGGGTCTCGGGGGAGGGAGAGAGTCTGAAGTGAGGGAGTGTCCGGTGTTTAGTGAGGGTCTCGGGGGAGGGAGAGAGTCTGAGGTGAGGGAGTGTCCGGTGTTTAGTGAGGGGCCCGGGGGAGGGAGAGAGTCTGAGGTGAGGGGGTGTCCGGTGTGTAGTGAGGGTCTCTGGGGATGTAGAGAATCTGAGGTGAGGGGGTGTCCGGTGTTTAGTGAGGGTCCCGGGGGAGGGAGAGAGTCTGAGGTGAGGGAGTGTCCGGTGTTTAGTGAGGGTCTCTGGGGAGGGAGAGAGTCGGAGGGGAGAGAGTGTCCGGTGTTTAGTGAAGGTCTCGGGGGAGGGAGAGAGTCTGAGGGGAGGGGGTGTCCGGTGTTTAGTGAGGGTCCCGGGGGAGGGAGAGAGTCTGAGGGGAGGGAGTGTCCGGTGTGTTGTGAGGGTCTCGGGGGGAGGGAGAGAGTCTGAGGTGAGGGAGTGTCCGGTGTTTAGTGAGGGTCTCGGGGGGAGGGAGAGAGTCTGAGGTGAGGGAGTGTCTGGTGTTTAGTGAGGGTCTCGGGGGAGGGAGAGATTCTGAGGTGAGGGAGTGTCCGGTGTGTTGTGAGGGTCTCGGGGTGAGAGAGTGTCCGGTGTTTAGTGAGGGTCCCGAGGGAGGGAGAGAGTCTGGGGGGAGGGAGAGAGTCTGAGGGGAGGGAGTGTCCGGTGTTTAGTGAGGGTCTCGGGGGATGGAGAGAGTCTGAGGTGATGGAGTGTCCAGTGTTTAGTGAGGGTGTCGGGGGAGGGAGAGAGTCTGATGTGAGGGAGTGTCTGGTGTGTAGTGAGGGTCTCGGGGGAGGGAGAGAGTCTGAGGTGAGGGCGTTCTCCGGTGTGTAGTGAGGGTCTCGGGGGAGGGAGAGAGTCTGAGGTGAGGGAGTGTCTGGTGTTTAGTGAGGGTCTCAGGGGAGGGACAGAGACTGAGGTGAGGGAGTGTCTGCTGTTTAGTGAGGGTCTCGGGGGGAGGGAGAGAGTCTGAGGTGAGGGAGTGTCTGGTGTTTAGTGAGGGTCTCGGGGGAGGGAGAGAGCCTGAGGTGAGGGAGTGTCTGGTGTTTAATGAGGGTCTCGGGGGAGGGAGAGAGTCTGAGGTGAGGGAGTGTCCGGTGTTTCGTCAGGGTCTCGGGGGAGGGAGAGAGTCTGAGGTGAGGGAGTGTCCGGTGTTTAGTGAGGGTCTCGGGGGGGGGCAGTGAGTCTGAGGTGGGGGAGTGTCTGGTGTGTAGTGAGGGTCTCGGAGGATGGAGAGAGTCTGAGGGGAGGGAGTGTCCAGTGTTTAGTGAGGGTCTCGGGGGAGGGAGAGAGTCTGAGGTGAGGGAGTGTCCGGTGTTTAGTGAGGGTCTCGGGGGAGGGAGAGAGTCTGAGGTGAGGGAGTGTCTGGTGTGTAGTGAGGGTCTCGGGGGAGGGAGAGAGTCTGAGGAGACGGAGTGTCTGGTGTGTAGTGAGGGTCTCGGGGGAGGGAGAGAGTCTGAGGTGAGGGAGTGTCCGGTGTTTAGTGAGGGGCCCGGGGGAGGGAGAGAGTCTGAGGTGAGGGAGTGTCCGGTGTTTAGTGAGGGTCTCGGGGGAGGGAGAGAGTCTGAGGTGAGGAAGTGTCCGGTGTTTAGTGAGGGTCCCGGGGGAGGGAGAGAGTCTGAGGGGAGGGAGTGTCCGGTGTGTAGTGAGGGTCTCGGGGGAGGGAGAGAGTCTGTGAGGGAGTGTCCGGTGTGTAGTGAGGGTCTCAGGGGAGGGAAAGCGTCTGAGGGGAGGGAGTGTCCGGTATTTAGTGAGGGTCTCGGGGGAGGGAGAGATTCTGAGGTGAGGGAGAGTCTGGTGTTTAGTGAGGGTCTCGGGGAGGGAGAGAGACTGAGGTGAGGGAGTGTCCGGAGTTTAGTGAGGGTCTCGGGGGGAGGGAGAGATTCTGAGGTGAGGGAGTGTCCGGTGTTTAGTGAGGGTCCCGGGGGACGGAGAGAGTCTGAGGGGAGGGAGTGTCCGGTGTTTAGTGAGGGTCTCGGGGGAGGGAGAGCGTCTGAGGGGAGGGAGTGTCCGGTGTTTAGTGACGGTCTCGGGGGAGGGAGAGAGTCTGAGGTGAGGGAGTGTCCGGTGTTTAGTGAGGGTCTCGGGGGGGGCGCAGTGAGTCTGAGGTGAGGGAGTGTCCGGTGTTTAGTGAGGGTCTCGGGGGATGGAGAGAGTCTGAGGTGAGGGAGTGTCTGGTGTGTAGTGAGGGTCTCGGGGGAGGGAGAGAGTCTGAGGTGAGGGAGTGTCCGGTGTTTAGTGAGGGTCTCGGGGGAGGGGAGAGAGTCTGAGGTGAGGGAGTGTCCGGTGTTTAGTGAGGGTCTCGGGGGAGGGTGAGAGTCTGAGGTGAGGGAGTGTCCGGTGTTTAGTGAGGGTCTCGGGGGAGGGGAGAGAGTCTGAGGTGAGTGAGTGTCCGGTGTTTAGTGAGGGTCTCGGGGGGGTGCAGTGAGTCTGAGGTGAGGGAGTGTCCGGTGTGTAGTGAGGGTCTCGGGGGAGGGAGAGAGTCTGAGGTGAGGGCATGTCCGGTGTGTACTGAGGGTCTCGGGGGAGGGAGAGAGTCTGAGGGGAGGGGTTTTCCGGTGTTTAGTGAGGGTCCCTGGGGAGGGAGAGAGTCTGAAGTGAGGGAGTGTCTGGTGTTTAGTGAGGGTCTCGGGGGAGGGAGAGAGTCTGAGGTGAGGGAGTGTCCGGTGTTTAGTGAGGGTCCCGGGGGAGGGAGAGATTCTGAGGTGAGGGGGTGTCCGGTGTTTAGTGAGGGTCTCGGGGGAGGGAGAGAGTCTGAGGTGAGGGCATGTCCGGTGTGTACTGAGGGTCTCGGGGGATGGAGAGAGTCTGATGGGAGGGGGTGTCCGGTGTTTAGTGAGGGTCCCTGCGGAGGGAGAGAGTCTGTGGTGAGGGAGTGTCCGGTGTTTAGTGAGGGTCTCGGGGGAGGGAGAGAGTCTGAGGTGAGGGAGTGTCCGGTGTTTAGTGAGGGTCCCGGGGGAGGAGAGAGTCTGAGGGGAGGGAGTGTCCGGTGTTTAGTGAGGGTCTCGGGGGAGGGAGAGCGTCTGAGGGGAGGGAGTGTCCAGTGTTTAGTGAGGGTCTCGGGGGAGGGAGAGAGTCTGTGAGGGAGTGTCCGGTGTGTAGTGAGGGTCTCAGGGGAGGGAGAGCGTCTGAGGGGAGGGAGTGTCCGGTATTTAGTGAGGGTCACGGGGGAGGGAGAGAGTCTGAGGTGAGGGAGAGTCTGGTGTTTAGTGAGGGTCTCGGGGAGGGAGAGAGTCTGAGGTGAGGGAGTGTCCGGTGTTTAGTGAGGGTCTCGGGGGGAGGGAGAGAGTCTGAGGTGAGGGAGTGTCCGGTGTTTAGTGAGGGTCCCGGGGGAGGGAGAGAGTCTGAGGGGAGGGAGTGTCCGGTGTTTAGTGAGGGTCTCGGGGGAGGGAGAGCGTCTGTGGGGAGGGAGTGTCCGGTGTTTAGTGAGGGTCTCGGGGGAGGGAGAGAGTCTGAGGTGAGGGAGTGTCCGGTGTTTAGTGAAGGTCTCGGGGGAGGGAGAGAGTCTGAGGGGAGGGGGTGTCCGGTGTTTAGTGAGGGTCCCGGGGGAGGGAGGGAGTCTGAGGGGAGGGAGTGTCCGGTGTGTTGTGAGGGTCTCGGGGGAGGGAGAGAGTCTGAGGTGAGGGAGTGTCCGGTGTTTAGTGAGGGTCTCGGGGGAGGGAGAGAGTCTGAGGTGAGGGAGTGTCCGGTGTGTAGTGAGGGTCTCGGGGGAGGGAGAGAGTCTGTGAGGGAGTGTCCGGTGTGTAGTGAGGGTCTCAGGGGAGGGAGAGCGTCTGAGGGGAGGGAGTGTCCGGTATTTAGTGAGGGTCTCGGGGGAGGGAGAGAGTCTGAGGTGAGGGAGAGTCTGGTGTTTAGTGAGGGTCTCGGGGAGGAGAGAGTCTGAGGTGAGGGAGTGTCCGGTGTTTAGTGAGGGTCTCGGGGGGAGGGAGAGAGTCTGAGGTGAGGGAGTGTCCGGTGTTTAGTGAGGGTCCCGGGGGAGGGAGAGAGTCTGAGGGGAGGGAGTGTCCGGTGTTTAGTGAGGGGTCTCGGGGGAGGGAGAGCGTCTGAGGGGAGGGAGTGTCCGGTGTTTAGTGACGGTCTCGGGGGAGGGAGAGAGTCTGAGGTGAGGGAGTGTCCGGTGTGTAGTGAGGGTCTCGGGGGAGGGAGAGCGTCTGAGGGGAGGTAGTGTCCGGTATTTAGTGAGGGTCTCGGGGGAGGGAGAGAGTCTGAGGTGAGGGAGTGTCTGGTGTTTAGTGAGGGTCTCGGGGAGGGAGAGAGTCTGAGGTGAGGGAGTGTCCGGTGTTTCGTGAGGGTCTCGGGGGAGGGAGAGAGTCTGAGGTCAGGGAGTGTCCGGTGTTTAGTGAGGGTCTCGGGGGAGGGAGAGAGTCTGAAGTGAGGGAGTGTCCGGTGTTTAGTGAGGGTCTCGGGGGAGGGAGAGAGTCTGAGGTGAGGGGGTGTCCGGTGTGTAGTGAGTGTCTCTGGGGATGTAGAGAATCTGAGGTGAGGGGATGTCCGGTGTTTAGTGAGGGTCCCGGGGGAGGGAGAGAGTCTGAGGTGAGGGAGTGTCCGGTGTTTAGTGAGGGTCTCTGGGGAGGGAGAGAGTCGGAGGGGAGAGAGTGTCCGGTGTTTAGTGAAGGTCTCGGGGGAGGGAGAGAGTCTGAGGGGAGGGGGTGTCCGGTGTTTAGTGAGGGTCCCGGGGGAGGGAGAGAGTCTGAGGGGAGGGAGTGTCCGGTGTGTTGTGAGGGTCTCGGGGGGAGGGAGAGAGTCTGAGGTGAGGGAGTGTCCGGTGTTTAGTGAGGGTCTCGGGGGGAGGGAGAGAGTCTGAGGTGAGGGAGTGTCCGGTGTTTAGTGAGGGTCTCGGGGGAGGGAGAGATTCTGAGGTGAGGGAGTGTCCGGTGTGTTGTGAGGGTCTCGGGGTGAGAGAGTGTCCGGTGTTTATTGAGGGTCTTGGGGGAGGGAGAGAGTCTGAGGTGCGGGAGTGTCCGGTGTTTAGTGAGGGTCCCGGGGGAGGGAGAGAGTCTGAGGTGATGGAGTGTCCAGTGTTTAGTGAGGGTGTCGGGGGAGGGAGAGAGTCTGAGGGGAGGGAGTGTCCGGTGTTTAGTGAGGGTCTCGGGGGATGGAGAGAGTCTGAGGTGATGGAGTGTCCAGTGTTTAGTGAGGGTGTCGGGGGAGGGAGAGAGTCTGATGTGAGGGAGTGTCTGGTGTGTAGTGAGGGTCTCGGGGGAGGGAGAGAGTCTGAGGTGAGGGAGTGTCTGGTGTTTAGTGAGGGTCTCGGGGGAGGGAGAGAGTCTGAGGTGAGGGCGTTCTCTGGTATGTAGTGAGGGTCTCGGGGGAGGGAGAGAGTCTGAGGTGAGGGAGTGTCTGGTGTTTAGTGAGGGTCTCAGGGGAGGGACAGAACTGAGGTGAGGGAGTGTCTGCTGTTTAGTGAGGGTCTCGGGGGGAGGGAGAGAGTCTGAGGTGAGGGAGTGTCTGGTGTTTAGTGAGGGTCTCGGGGGAGGGAGAGAGCCTGAGGTGAGGGAGTGTCTGGTGTTTAATCAGGGTCTCGGGGGAGGGAGAGAGTCTGAGGTGAGGGAGTGTCCGGTGTTTAGTCAGGGTCTCGGGGGAGGGAGAGAGTCTGAGGTGAGGGAGTGTCCGGTGTTTAGTGAGGGTCTCGGGGGGGGGCAGTGAGTCTGAGGTGAGGGAGTGTCTGGTGTGTAGTGAGGGTCTCGGAGGATGGAGAGAGTCTGAGGGGAGGGAGTGTCCAGTGTTTAGTGAGGGTCTCGGGGGAGGGAGAGAGTCTGAGGTGAGGGAGTGTCCGGTGTTTAGTGAGGGTCTCGGGGGAGGGAGAGAGTCTGAGGTGAGGGATTGTCTGGTGTGTAGTGAGGGTCTCGGGGGAGGGAGAGAGTCTGAGGAGACGGAGTGTCCGGTGTGTAGTGAGGGTCTCGGGGGAGGGAGAGAGTCTGAGGTGAGGGAGTGTCTGGTGTTTAGTGAGGGGCCCGGGGGAGGGAGAGAGTCTGAGGTGAGGGAGTGTCCGGTGTTTAGTGAGGGTCTCGGGGGAGGGAGAGAGTCTGAGGTGAGGGAGTGTCCGGTGTTTAGTGAGGGTCTCGGGGGAGGGAGAGAGTCTGAGGTGAGGGCATGTCCGGTGTGTACTGAGGGTCTCGGGGGAGGGAGAGAGTCTGAGGGGAGGGGGTGTCCGGTGTTTAGTGAGGGTCCCTGGGGAGGGAGAGAGTCTGTGGTGAGGGAGTGTCCGGTGTTTAGTGAGGGTCTCGGGGGAGGGAGAGAGTCTGAGGTGAGGGAGTGTCCGGTGTTTAGTGAGGGTCCCGGGGGAGGGAGAGAGTCTGAGGTGAGGGAGTGTCCGGTGTTTAGTGAGGGTCTCGGGGGAGGGAGAGAGTCTGAGGTGAGGGAGTGTCTGGTGTGTAGTGAGGGTCTCGGGGGAGGGAGAGAGTCTGAGGTGAGGGAGTGTCCGGTGTTTAGTGAGGGTCTCGGGGGAGGGGAGAGAGTCTGAGGTGAGAGAGTGTCCGGTGTTTAGTGAGGGTCTCGGGGGAGGGAGAGAGTCTGAGGTGAGGGAGTGTCCGGTGTTTAGTGAGGGTCTCGGGGGAGGGAGAGAGTCTGAGGTGAGTGAGTGTCCGGTGTTTAGTGAGGGTCTCGGGGGGGTGCAGTGAGTCTGAGGTGAGGGAGTGTCCGGTGTGTAGTGAGCGTCTCGGGGGAGGGAGAGAGTCTGAGGTGAGGGCATGTCCGGTGTGTACTGAGGGTCTCGGGGGAGGGAGAGAGTCTGAGGGGAGGGGGTGTCCGGTGTTTAGTGAGGGTCCCTGGGGAGGGAGAGTGTCTGAGGTGAGGGAGTGTCCGGTGTTTAGTGAGGGTCTCGGGGGAGGGAGAGAGTCTGAGGTGAGGGAGTGTCTGGTGTTTAGTGAGGGTCCCGGGGGAGGGAGAGAGTCTGAGGGGAGGGAGTGTCCGGTGTTTAGTGAGGGTCTCGGGGGAGGGAGAGCGTCCGAGGGGAGGGAGTGTCCGGTGTTTAGTGAGGGTCTCGGGGGAGGGAGAGAGTCTGAGGTGAGGGAGTGTCCGGTGTGTAGTGAGGGTCTCGGGGGAGCGAGAGAGTCTGTGAGGGAGTGTCCGGTGTGTAGTGAGGGTCTCAGGGGAGGGAGAGCGTCTGAGGGGAGGGAGTGTCCGGTATTTAGTGAGGGTCTCGGGGGAGGGAGAGAGTCTGAGGTGAGGGAGTGTCCGGTGTTTAGTGAGGGTCTCGGGGGGAGGGAGAGAGTCTGAGGTGAGGGAGTGTCCGGTGTTTAGTGAGGGTCCCGGGGGAGGGAGAGAGTCTGAGGGGAGGGTGTGTCCGGTGTTTAGTGAGGGTCTCGGGGGAGGGAGAGCGTCTGAGGGGAGGCAGTGTCCGGTGTTTAGTGAGGGTCTCGGGGGAGGGAGAGAGTCTGAGGTGAGGGAGTGTCCGGTGTGTAGTGAGGGTCTCGGGGGAGGGAGAGAGTCTGAGGTGAGGGAGTGTCCGGTGTGTAGTGAGGGTCTCGGGGGAGGGAGAGCGTCTGAGGGGAGGGAGTGTCCGGTATTTAGTGAGGGTCTCGGGGGAGGGAGAGAGTCTGAGGTGAGGGAGTGTCTGGTGTTTAGTGAGGGTCTCGGGGAGGGAGAGAGTCTGAGGTGAGGGAGTGTCTGGTGTTTCGTGAGGGTCTCGGGGGAGGGAGAGAGTCTGAGGTGAGGGAGTGTCCGGTGTTTAGTGAGGGTCTCGGGGGAGGGAGAGAGTCTGAGGTGAGGGGGTGTCCGGTGTGTAGTGAGGGTCTCTGGGGATGTAGAGAATCTGAGGTGAGGGGATGTCCGGTGTTTAGTGAGGGTCCCGGGGGAGGGAGAGAGTCTGAGGTGAGGGAGTGTCCGGTGTTTAGTGAGGGTCTCTGGGGAGGGAGAGAGTCTGAGGGGAGAGAGTGTCCGGTGTTTAGTGAAGGTCTCGGGGGAGGGAGAGAGTCTGAGGAGAGGGAGTGTCCGGTGTTTAGTGAGGGTCCCGGGGGGAGGGAGAGAGTCTGAGGGGAGGGAGTGTCCGGTGTTTAGTGAGGGTCTCGGGGGAGGGAGAGAGTCTGAGGAGAGGGAGTGTCCGGTGTGTAGTGAGGGTCTCGGGGGAGGGAGAGCGTCTGAGGGGAGGGAGTGTCCGGTGTTTAGTGAGGGTCTCGGGGGAGGGAGAGAGTCTGAGGTGAGGGAGTGTCAGGTGTTTAGTGAGGGTCTTGGGGGAGGGAGAGAGTCTGAGGTGAGGGAGTGTCCGGTGTTTAGTGAGGGTCTCGGGGGAGGGAGAGAGTCTGAGGTGAGGGAGTGTCCGGTGTGCAGTGAGGTTCTCGGGAAAGGAGGGAGAGAGTCTGAGGTGAGGGAGTGTCCGGAGTGTAGTGAGGGTCTCGGGGGATGGAGAGAGTCTGAGGTGAGGGAGTGTCCGGTGTGTAGTGAGGGTCTCGGGGGAGGGAGAGAATCTGAGGCGAGGGAGTGTCCGGTGTGTAGTGAGGGTCTCGGGGGAGGGAGAGCGTCTGAGGGGAGGGAGTGTCCGGTGTTTAGTGAGGGTCTCGGGAGAGGGAGAGAGTCTGAGGTGAGGGAGTGTCTGGTGTTTAGTGAGGGTCTCGGGGGAGGGAGAGAGTCTGAGGTGAGGGCGTGTCCGGTGTGTAGTGAGGGTCTCGGGTGGAGAGAGTCTGAGGTGAGGGCGTGTCCGGTGTTTAGTTAGGGTCTCGGGGGAGGGAGAGCGTCTGAGGGGAGGGAGTGTCCGGTGTTTAATGAGGGTCTCGGGGGAGGGAGAGAGTCTGAGGTGAATGAGTGTCTGGTGTTTAGTGAGGGTCTCGGGGGGAGTGAGAGAGTCTGAGGTGAGGGAGTGTCCGGTGTTTAGTGAGGGTCTCGGGGGAGGGAGAGAGTCTGAGGTGAGGAGGTGTCCGGTGTTTAGTGAGGGTCTCGGGGGAGGGAGAGAGTCTGAGGTGAGGGAGTGTCCAGTGTGTAGTGAGGGTCTCGGGGGGAGGGAGAGAGTCTGAGGTGAGGGAGTGTCCGGTGTTTAGTGAGGGTCTCGGGGGAGGGAGAGAGTCTGAGGTGAAGGAGTGTCCGGTGTTTAGTGAGGGTCTCGCGGGGAGGGAGGGAGTCTGAGGTGAGGGAGTGTCTGGTGTTTAGTGAGGGTCTCGGGGGAGGGAGAGAGTCTGAGGTGAGGGAGTGTCTGGTGTTTCGTGAGGGTCTCGGGGGAGAGAGAGAGTCTGAGGGGAGGGAGTGTCCGGTGTTTAGTTAGGGTCTCGGAGGGAGGGAGAGAGTCTGAGGTGAGGGAGTGTCCGGTGTTTAGTGAGGGTCTCGGGTGAGGGAGAGAGTCTGAGGTGAGGTAGTGTCCGGTGTGTAGTGAGGGTCTCGGGGGAGGGAGAGAGTCTGAGGTGAGGGAGTTTCCGGTGTGTAGTGAGGGTCTCGGGGGAGGGAGAGAGTCTGAGCTGAGGGTGTGTCCGGTGTTTAATGAGGGTCTCGGGGAAGGGAGGGAGTCTGAGGTGAGAGAGTGTCCAGTGTTTAGTGAGGGTCTCGGGGTAGGGAGAGAGTCTGAGGTGAGGGAGTGTCTGGTGTTTCGTGAGGGTCTCGGGGGAGAGAGAGAGTCTGAGGGGAGGGAGTGTCCGGTGTTTAGTGAGGGTCTCGGAGGGAGGGAGAGAGTCTGAGGTGAGGGAGTGTCCGGTGTTTAGTGAGGGTCTCGGGGGAGGGAGAGAGTCTGAGGTGAGGTAGTGTCCGGTGTGTAGTGAGGGTCTCGGGGGAGGGAGAGAGTCTGAGGTGAGGGAGTTTCTGGTGTGTAGTGAGGGTCTCGGGGGAGGGAGAGAGTCTGAGGTGAGGGTGTGTCCGGTGTTTAATGAGGGTCTCGGGGAAGGGAGAGAGTCTGAGGTGAGGGAGTGTCCGGTGTGCAGTGAGGTTCTCGGGAAAGGAGGGAGAGAGTCTGAGGTGAGGGAGTGTCCGGAGTGTAGTGAGGGTCTCGGGGGAGGGAGAGAGTCTGAGGTGAGGGAGTGTCCGGAGTGTAGTGAGGGTCTCGGGGGAGGGAGAGCGTCTGAGGGGAGGGAGTGTCCGGTGTTTAGTGAGGGTCTCGGGGGAGGGAGAGAGTCTGAGGTGAGGGAGTGTCCGGTGTGTAGTGAGGGTCTCGGGGGAGGGAGAGAGTCTGAGGTGAGGGAGTGTCCAGTGTTTAGTGAGGGTCTCGGGGGAGGGAGAGAGTCTGTGGTGAGGGAGTGTCCGGTGTGTAGTGAGGGTCTCGGGGGAGGGAGAGAGTCTGAAGTGAGGGAGTGTCCGGAGTGTAGTGAGGGTCTCGGGGGAGGGAGAGCGTCTGAGGGGAGGGAGTGTCCGGTGTTTAGTGAGGATCTCGGGGGAGGGAGAGAGTCTGAGGTGAGGGAGTGTCCGGTGTGTAGTGAGGGTCTCGGGGGAGGGAGAGAATCTGAGGTGAGGGAGTGTCCGGTGTGTAGTGAGGGTCTCGGGGGAGGGAGAGCGTCTGAGGGGAGGGAGTGTCCGGTGTTTAGTGAGGGTCTCGGGAGAGGGAGAGTGTCTGAGGTGAGGGAGTGTCTGGTGTTTAGTGAGGGTCTCGGGGGAGGGAGAGAGTCTGAGGTGAGGGCGTGTCCGGTGTGTAGTGAGGGTCTCGGGTGGAGAGAGTCTGAGGTGAGGGCGTGTCCGGTGTTTAGTTAGGGTCTCGGGGGAGGGAGAGCGTCTGAGGGGAGGGAGTGTCCGGTGTTTAATGAGGGTCTCGGGGGAGGGAGAGAGTCTGAGGTGAATGAGTGTCTGGTGTTTAGTGAGGGTCTCGGGGGGAGTGAGAGAGTCTGAGGTGAGGGAGTGTCCGGTGTTTAGTGAGGGTCTCGGGGGAGGGAGAGAGTCTGAGGTGAGGAGGTGTCCGGTGTTTAGTGAGGGTCTCGGGGGAGGGAGAGAGTCTGAGGTGAGGGAGTGTCCAGTGTGTAGTGAGGGTCTCGGGGGGAGGGAGAGAGTCGGAGGTGAGGGAGTGTCCGGTGTTTAGTGCGGGTCTCGGGGGAGGGTGAAATTCTGAGGTGAGGGAGTGTCCGGAGTGTAGTGGGGGTCTCGGGGAATGGAGAGAGTCTGAGGTGAGGGAGTGTCTGGTATTTCGTGAGTGTCTCGGGGAGAGGGAGAGAGTCTGAGGGGAGGGAGTGTCCGGTGTTTAGTGAGGGTCTCGGGGAGAGGGAGAGAGTCTGATGGGAGGGAGTGTCCGGTGTTTAGTGAGGGTCTCGGGAGGAGGGAGAGAGTCTGAGGTGAGGGAGTGTCCGGTGTTTAGTGAGGGTCTCGGGGGAGGGAGAGAGTCTGAGGTGAAGGAGTGTCCGGTGTTTAGTGAGGGTCTCGCGGGGAGGGAGGGAGTCTGAGGTGAGGGAGTGTCTGGTGTTTAGTGAGGGTCTCGGGGGAGGGAGAGAGTCTGAGGTGAGGGAGTGTCTGGTGTTTCGTGAGGGTCTCGGGGGAGAGAGAGAGTCTGAGGGGAGGGAGTGTCCGGTGTTTAGTGAGGGTCTCGGAGGGAGGGAGAGAGTCTGAGGTGAGGGAGTGTCCGGTGTTTAGTGAGGGTCTCGGGGGAGGGAGAGAGTCTGAGGTGAGGTAGTGTCCGGTGTGTAGTGAGGGTCTCGGGGGAGGGAGAGAGTCTGAGGTGAGGGAGTTTCCGGTGTGTAGTGAGGGTCTCGGGGGAGGGAGAGAGTCTGAGGTGAGGGTGTGTCCGGTGTTTAATGAGGGTCTCGGGGAAGGGAGGGAGTCTGAGGTGAGAGAGTGTCCAGTGTTTAGTGAGGGTCTCGGGGTAGGGAGAGAGTCTGAGGTGAGGGAGTGTCTGGTGTTTCGTGAGGGTCTCGGGGGAGAGAGAGAGTCTGAGGGGAGGGAGTGTCCGGTGTTTAGTGAGGGTCTCGGGGGAGGGAGAGAGTCTGAGGTGAGGTAGTGTCCGGTGTGTAGTGAGGGTCTCGGGGGAGGGAGAGAGTCTGAGGTGAGGGAGTTTCTGGTGTGTAGTGAGGGTCTCGGGGGAGGGAGAGAGTCTGAGGTGAGGGTGTGTCCGGTGTTTAATGAGGGTCTCGGGGAAGGGAGAGAGTCTGAGGTGAGGGAGTGTCCGGTGTTTAGTGAGGGTATTGCTGGTGGGAGAGAGTCTGAGCTGAGGTCGTGTCCAATGTTTAGTGAGGGTCTCAGGGGGGAGGGAGAGAGTCTGAGGTGAGGGAGTGTCCGGTGTGTAGTCAGGGTCTCGGCGAGGGAGAGGGTCTGAGGTGAGGGAGTGTCTGGTGTTTAGTGAGGGTCTCGGGGCGGAGGGTGAGTGTCTGAGGTGAGGGTGTGTCCGGTGTTTAATGAGGGTCTCGGGGGAGGGAGAGAGTCTGAGGTGAGGGAGTGTCCAGTGTGTAGTGAGGGTCTCGGGGGGGTGGAGAGAGTCTGATTTGAGGAAGTGTCTGGTGTTTAGTGAAGGTCTCTGGGAGGGAGAGAGTCTGAGGTGAGGGACTGTCCAGTGTTTAGTGAGGATCTCGGGGAGGAGATAGTCTGAGGTGAGGGAGTGTCTGGTGTTTAGTGAGGGTCTCGAGGAAGGGAGAGAGTCTGAGGTGAGGGAGTGTCCGGTGTTTAGTGAGGGTCTCGGGGGAGGGAGAGCGTCTGAGGGGAGGGAGTGTCCGGTGTTTAGTGACGGTCTCGGGGGAGGGAGAGAGTCTGAGGTGAGGGAGTGTCCGGTGTGTAGTGAGGGTCTCGGGGGAGGGAGAGAGTCTGAGCTGAGGGAGTGTCCGGTGTGTAGTGAGGGTCTCGGGGGAGGGAGAGCGTCTGAGGGGAGGGAGTCTCCGGTGTTTCGTGAGGGTCTCGAGGGAGGGAGAGAGTCTGAGGTGAGGGAGTGTCCGGTGTTTAGTGAGGGTCTCGGGGAAGGGAGAGAGTCTGAGGTGAGGGAGTGTCCGGTGTGCAGTGAGGTTCTCGGGAAAGGAGGGAGAGAGTCTGAGGTGAGGGAGTGTCCGGAGTGTAGTGAGGGTCTCGGGGGAGGGAGAGAGTCTGAGGTGAGGGAGTGTCCGGAGTTTAGTGAGGGTCTCGGGGGAGGGAGAGCGTCTGAGGGGAGGGAGTGTCCGGTGTTTAGTGAGGGTCTCGGGGGAGGGAGAGAGTCTGAGGTGAGGGAGTGTCCGGTGTGTAGTGAGGGTCTCGGGGGAGGGAGAGAGTCTGAGGTGAGGGAGTGTCCAGTGTTTAGTGAGGGTCTCGGGGGAGGGAGAGAGTCTGAGGTGAGGGAGTGTCCGGTGTGTAGTGAGGGTCTCGGGGGAGGGAGAGAGTCTGAAGTGAGGGAGTGTCTGGTGTTTAGTGAGGGTCTCGGGGGAGGGAGAGCGTCTGAGGGGAGGGAGTGTCCGGTGTTTAGTGAGGGTCTCGGGAGAGGGAGAGAGTCTGAGGTGAGGGAGTGTCTGGTGTTTAGTGAGGGTCTCGGGGGAGGGAGAGAGTCTGAGGTGAGGGCGTGTCCGGTGTGTAGTGAGGGTCTCGGGTGGAGAGAGTCTGAGGTGAGGGCGTGTCCGGTGTTTAGTTAGGGTCTCGGGGGAGGGAGAGCGTCTGAGGGGAGGGAGTGTCCGGTGTTTAATGAGGGTCTCGGGGGAGGGAGAGAGTCTGAGGTGAATGAGTGTCTGGTGTTTAGTGAGGGTCTCGGGGGGAGTGAGAGAGTCTGAGGTGAGGGAGTGTCCGGTGTTTAGTGAGGGTCTCGGGGGAGGGAGAGAGTCTGAGGTGAGGAGGTGTCCGGTGTTTAGTGAGGGTCTCGGGGGAGGGAGAGAGTCTGAGGTGAGGGAGTGTCCAGTGTGTAGTGAGGGTCTCGGGGGGAGGGAGAGAGTCGGAGGTGAGGGAGTGTCCGGTGTTTAGTGAGGGTCTCGGGGGAGGGTGAAATTCTGAGGTGAGGGAGTGTCCGGAGTGTAGTGGGGGTCTCGGGGAATGGAGAGAGTCTGAGGTGAGGGAGTGTCTGGTGTTTCGTGAGTGTCTCGGGGAGAGGGAGAGAGTCGGAGGGGAGGGAGTGTCCGGTGTTTAGTGAGGGTCTCGGGGAGAGGGAGAGAGTCTGATGGGAGGGAGTGTCCGGTGTTTAGTGAGGGTCTCGGGAGGAGGGAGAGAGTCTGAGGTGAGGGAGTGTCCGGTGTTTAGTGAGGGTCTCGGGGGAGGGAGAGAGTCTGAGGTGAAGGAGTGTCCGGTGTTTAGTGAGGGTCTCGCGGGGAGGGAGGGAGTCTGAGGTGAGGGAGTGTCTGGTGTTTAGTGAGGGTCTCGGGGGAGGGAGAGAGTCTGAGGTGAGGGAGTGTCTGGTGTTTCGTGAGGGTCTCGGGGGAGAGAGAGAGTCTGAGGGGAGGGAGTGTCCGGTGTTTAGTGAGGGTCTCGGAGGGAGGGAGAGAGTCTGAGGTGAGGGAGTGTCCGGTGTTTAGTGAGGGTCTCGGGGGAGGGAGAGAGTCTGAGGTGAGGTAGTGTCCGGTGTGTAGTGAGGGTCTCGGGGGAGGGAGAGAGTCTGAGGTGAGGGTGTGTCCGGTGTTTAATGAGGGTCTCGGGGAAGGGAGGGAGTCTGAGGTGAGAGAGTGTCCAGTGTTTAGTGAGGGTCTCGGGGTAGGGAGAGAGTCTGAGGTGAGGGAGTGTCTGGTGTTTCGTGAGGGTCTCGGGGGAGAGAGAGAGTCTGAGGGGAGGGAGTGTCCGGTGTTTAGTGAGGGTCTCGGAGGGAGGGAGAGAGTCTGAGGTGAGGGAGTGTCCGGTGTTTAGTGAGGGTCTCGGGGGAGGGAGAGAGTCTGAGGTGAGGTAGTGTCCGGTGTGTAGTGAGGGTCTCGGGGGAGGGAGAGAGTCTGAGGTGAGGGAGTTTCTGGTGTGTAGTGAGGGTCTCGGGGGAGGGAGAGAGTCTGAGGTGAGGGTGTGTCCGGTGTTTAATGAGGGTCTCGGGGAAGGGAGAGAGTCTGAGGTGAGGGAGTGTCCGGTGTTTAGTGAAGGTATTGCTGGTGGGAGAGAGTCTGAGCTGAGGTCGTGTCCAATGTTTAGTGAGGGTCTCAGGGGGGAGGGAGAGAGTCTGAGGTGAGGGAGTGTCCGGTGTGTAGTCAGGGTCTCGGGGAGGGAGAGGGTCTGAGGTGAGGGAGTGTCTGGTGTTTAGTGAGGGTCTCGGGGCGGAGGGTGAGTGTCTGAGGTGAGGGTGTGTCCGGTGTTTAATGAGGGTCTCGGGGGAGGGAGAGAGTCTGAGGTGAGGGAGTGTCCAGTGTGTAGTGAGGGTCTCGGGGGGGTGGAGAGAGTCTGATTTGAGGAAGTGTCTGGTGTTTAGTGAAGGTCTCTGGGAGGGAGAGAGTCTGAGGTGAGGGACTGTCCAGTGTTTAGTGAGGATCTCGGGGAGGAGATAGTCTGAGGTGAGGGAGTGTCTGGTGTTTAGTGAGGGTCTCGAGGAAGGGAGAGAGTCTGAGGTGAGGGAGTGTCCGGTGTTTAGTGAGGGTCTCGGGGGAGGGAGAGCGTCTGAGGGGAGGGAGTGTCCGGTGTTTAGTGACGGTCTCGGGGGAGGGAGAGAGTCTGAGGTGAGGGAGTGTCCGGTGTGTAGTGAGGGTCTCGGGGGAGGGAGAGAGTCTGAGGTGAGGGAGTGTCCGGTGTGTAGCGAGGGTCTCGGGGGAGGGAGAGCGTCTGAGGGGAGGGAGTGTCCGGTATTTAGTGAGGGTCTCGGGGGAGGGAGAGAGTCTGAGGTGAGGGAGTGTCTGGTGTTTAGTGAGGGTCTCGGGGAGGGAGAGAGTCTGAGGTGAGGGAGTCTCCGGTGTTTCGTGAGGGTCTCGGGGGAGGGAGAGAGTCTGAGGTGAGGGAGTGTCCGGTGTTTAGTGAGGGTCTCGGGGGAGGGAGAGAGTCTGAAGTGAGGGAGTGTCCGGTGTTTAGTGAGGGTCTCGGGGGAGGGAGAGAGTCTGAGGTGAGGGAGTGTCCGGTGTTTAGTGAGGGGCCCGGGGGAGGGAGAGAGTCTGAGGTGAGGGGGTGTCCGGTGTGTAGTGAGGGTCTCTGGGGATGTAGAGAATCTGAGGTGAGGGGGTGTCCGGTGTTTAGTGAGGGTCCCGGGGGAGGGAGAGAGTCTGAGGTGAGGGAGTGTCCGGTGTTTAGTGAGGGTCTCTGGGGAGGGAGAGAGTCTGAGGGGGGAGAGTGTCCGGTGTTTAGTGAAGGTCTCGGGGGAGGGAGAGAGTCTGAGGAGAGGGAGTGTCCGGTGTTTAGTGAGGGTCCCGGGGGAGGGAGAGAGTCTGAGGGGAGGGAGTGTCCGGTGTTTAGTGAGGGTCTCGGGGGAGGGAGAGAGTCTGAGGGGAGAGAGTGTCCGGTGTTTAGTGAGGGTCTCGGGGGAGGGAGAGAGTCTGAGGAGAGGGAGTGTCCGGTGTGTAGTGAGGGTCTCGGGGGAGGGAGAGCGTCTGAGGGGAGGGAGTGTCCGGTGTTTAGTGAGGGTCTCGGGGGAGGGAGAGAGTCTGAGGTGAGGGAGTGTCAGGTGTTTAGTGAGGGTCTTGGGGGAGGGAGAGAGTCTGAGGTGAGGGAGTGTCCGGTGTTTAGTGAGGGTCTCGGGGGAGGGAGAGAGTCTGAGGTGAGGTAGTGTCCGGTGTTTAATGAGGGTCTCGGGGAAGGGAGGGAGTCTGAGGTGAGAGAGTGTCCGGTGTTTAGTGAGGGTCTCGGGGGAGGGAGAGAGTCTGAGGTGAGGGAGTGTCTGGTGTTTCGTGAGGGTCTCGGGGGAGAGAGAGAGTCTGAGGGGAGGGAGTGTCCGGTGTTTAGTGAGGGTCTCGGAGGGAGGGAGAGAGTCTGAGGTGAGGTAGTGTCCGGTGTTTAGTGAGGGTCTCGGGGGAGGGAGAGAGTCTGAGGTGAGGTAGTGTCCGGTGTGTAGTGAGGGTCTCGGGGGAGGGAGAGAGTCTGAGGTGAGGGAGTTTCCGGTGTGTAGTGAGGGTCTCGGGGGAGGGAGAGAGTCTGAGGTGAGGGTGTGTCCGGTGTTTAATGAGGGTCTCGGGGAAGGGAGAGAGTCTGAGGTGAGGGAGTGTCCGGTGTTTAGTGAGGGTATTGCTGGTGGGAGAGAGTCTGAGCTGAGGTCGTGTCCAATGTTTAGTGAGGGTCTCAGGGGGGAGGGAGAGAGTCTGAGGTGAGGGAGTGTCCGGTGTTTAATGAGGGTCTCGGGGAAGGGAGAGAGTCTGAGGTGACGGAGTGTCCGGTGTGTAGTCAGGGTCTCGGGGAGGGAGAGGGTCTGAGGTGAGGGAGTGTCTGGTGTTTAGTGAGGGTCTCGGGGGGGAGGGTGAGTGTCTGAGGTGAGGGTGTGTCCGGTGTTTAATGAGGGTCTCGGGGGAGGGAGAGAGTCTGAGGTGAGGGAGTGTCCAGTGTGTAGTGAGGGTCTCGGGGGAGGGAGAGAGTCTGAGGGGAGGGAGTGTCCGGTGTTTAGTGAGGGTCTCGGGGGGAGGGAGAGAGTCTGAGTTGAGGGGGTGTCCGGTGTTTAGTGAGGGTCTCGGGGGAGGGAGAGAGTCGAGGTGAGGGAGTGTCCGGTGTTTAGTGAGGGTCTCGGAAGGAGGGAGAGAGTCTGAGGTGAGGGAGTGTCCGGTGTTTAGTGAGGATCTTGGGGGGGTGGAGAGAGTCTGATTTGAGGAAGTGTCTGGTGTTTAGTGAAGGTCTCTGGGAGGGAGAGAGTCTGAGGTGAGGGACTGTCCAGTGTTTAATGAGGATCTCGGGGAAGAGATAGTCTGAGGTGAGGGAGTGTCTGGTGTTTAGTGAGGGTCTCGAGGAAGGGAGAGAGTCTGAGGTGAGGGAGTGTCCGGTGTTTAGTGAGGGTCTCGGGGGAGAGAGAGAGTCTGAGGTGAGGGAGTGTCTGGTGTTTAGTGAGGGTCTCGGGGGAGGGAGAGAGTCTGAGGTGAGGGAGTGTCTGGTGTTTAGTGAGGGTCTCGAGGAAGGGAGAGAGTCTGAGGTGAGGGAGTGTTTGGTGTTTAGTGGGGGTCCCGGGTGAGAGAGAGAGTCTGAGGTGAGGGAGTGTCCGGTGTTTAGTGAGCGTCTCGGGGGGGTGGGGTAGAGGGAGAGAGTCTGAGGTGAGGGTGTGTCTGATGTTTCGTGAGGGTCTCGGGGGAGGGAGAGAGTCTGAGGTGAGGGAGTGTCCGGTGTTTAGTGAGGGGCCCGTGGGAGGGAGAGAGTCTGAGGTGAGGGTGTGTCTGATGTTTCGTGAGCGTCTCAAAGGGAGGGAGAGAGTCTGAGCTGAGAGAGTGTCTGGTGTTTAGTGAGGGTCTTGGGGGAGGGAGGGAGTCTGAGGTGAGGGTGTGTCTGATGTTTCGTGAGCGTCTCGGAGGGAGGGAGAGAGTCTGAGCTGAGAGTGTCTGGTGTTTAGTGAGGGTCTCGTGGGAGGGAGGGAGTCTGAAGTGAGGGAGTGTCCGGTGTTTAGTGAGGGTCTCGGGGGAAGGAGGGAGTCTGAGGTGAGGGAGTGTCCGGTGTTTAGTGAAGGACTGGGGTGTGGAAGAATGTCTGAGATGAGGGAGCTCCAAGGTCAGTTCGCTCCCTTGTGTATACACGGACTGAGGGTCATCCCTGAGGTGGACATTCTGAAAAATGTGTTTAAGGTGAGAGAATGAGGGAGGAGGAGGCCCTTATTCATTGGTCAGCTAACCTGCCCAGTGCAAATGGAGGGAGGGTCTGAGGTTAGGGAATTCCTTAAGATGTGATAGATTGAGGGAACCGACCTCCTCAGCACCTCTGGGAACAGAGAATTTGCAGGGACACCTGGATCCTCATTGTGGCCAAAGCTCACTCCCGTCATGCTCTCCCTCTCCTCCACTCCTACTCCAAGCTCATCATCTGGGATGTCGGAGCTCCTGTCATGCAGTGAGAGACATGGGCCGAGCAAGGGATTGAGGGTGAGGGTCTAATTTAGGATTAATGAGGGAGCTCATCGTAATGAAAGGAGGTCCTCAGGTAGAGCAATGATGAGGGAGGTCCTGAGGTAGAGCAATGATGAGGGAGGTCCTGAGGTAGAGGGAAGGTGTTTGAGGGAGCTTCTTAGGATGAGGTACAGACTGCGTGAGCTCTCTCAAGTGAGGGATGGACTTGAGGATCTGAGGTGGGCAGAGTTCCAGTGGTCGGAGACCACTGATGACGTGTCTGTTACAGGAAGGTATCAGACTGAGAGTGATGGACTCTTGTCAGACGCAGAGACAACGTCTGGTGAGGAGCCACAGGGGAACACTGACCAACAGATGGAAACCAGGCTGAGGTGAGAAATGGAGTTGAGACTGGGAGGCTGAATGTTTCACCTGGTCTTACACTCCACTGAGTAATCATTGCTGCCCTATCACTTCCACGATTATTGTGATTTAAATTCTACAACACTGCCCATCGTGTCCCTCTGCTCTTGAAGTACATCATGAGACACTTGCACCTCCACACAGATCAGGAGCTTGACTGGGTCACCGGTCTCCTCAATGCTGACCCACTTCTCAAATCGATCCGGGGTATTTGCCCCTGGCCTCAACTCCTCTCCTGAGCCAGCTCCAGAAACCTATCAAATGTCCATTCCTTCACTAACCCCAGTGTTTAACACTGTGAGAAGAAATACTGTGTACATCACTTTTAAATGACCACACAACTTGTTACCACTCCCCCTTATGTGAGTCGTACCCTCTGCTGAGAACTTCTGAACCTCTACACTGTCATCTCCCTCTGGAACTTTCAATATTTTATATCACATACCCCGTAACGGGTTAAAGAACCAGCAGAAGTAGAAAACACTTTGGAGTTTGGCACTAATATTATTTATTAGTAACTATGCAATACAGTCATTTAAATTCAGATATATTAAACAGGTGAACAGAGATTATATGTATGGAAGTGTGGAAATGTAGAAACCAGGCTTCTTCAAGCCTCGGGGTAAATCGATACAGTCTTACGATGATGAGTAAAGTTCAGTTCATTTCGTGGTGTTGAGTTGAGTAGTGATGGAGAGAGATATTTGTAATCCAGGGTAAATGTCGAGAGAAGGCAATTACATTGATATTCCACAGATTCCACGACAGCAATACAAAAGAGCAATAGTAGGTTTTATCCCTGATGTTGTTCCATTCCACACATGAAGAATCACTGACAGTGATCTTCAACGAATATCCTTTCAACACAGGTGGTCAGTCAGTCAGTGGGTGCCATCCCGAATCCGGGGTTGGTAGCTATGCACCTCCATCTTCCTCGATCTTGCGACAGCACCGAGTACAGCCTCTCCTCCAGTTTGATCTCACTGGCCGCCTTGGCACCGCCCACTGCTGCCCTGCCGAACTTGAGCCCGAAGCCATGTCACAAGTGGAACCACACCCGAATTCAGCTAAGGGCCATTCCAAAGTGGTGGCCACAGGATACTCAAACAGAATCCACAAATGGATTATCACCAACAGTGGCTTATCACTAAGGGGACCCTCTTCAAGGGAACCAAACCCAAACACACAACATGATTGCCACTTATCCATTTCCACAACATAGGAAATAACTTCAACAGTAATTTGCCACGAGGGTGCCTTTCTTCAGTGAACTACCACACCCAAACAAGGGTAACACACAAGTGGTATTCACAAAGGTACTCCCCTCACCAGAGAACCCACTCCTGTGGATTCACTACGTGACAGTCACACCTTCAAATTCGAATGGAACTCAAACTCACCCTTATGGGCTACTTAGAGAGTCCAAGTCTTTGTCACTTGGTTTCTTCTGTTTCAAACCTTCCTCTCCCCTCTTCTCTTCCTTTAAATTCACCGAATGTGACCACAAATAAGGAGACCGTCTTCTGTGGGTGAGTTATCAACCCAGGTGAGGGTTGGACACACAAATAACTCCCCACCAGTCACACTTTTTCCACACTGCGAGGGCGACTGATCAATCCTCTAAAAACCCACCTTTCTGTGGGCTCAGCAAAGCTCATCCCGTGTCCAAAACCATGTGTCTTTCAGTCTATCAGCTGACCTTCTATTTATCTCACCATGCTGAACACCAGCTGTCCATCAAGTAGCTCCTCCCTTCCCTCTGTATAGGAACACACAAGCTGGCAGTGTCCTTGCAAAAGTGTAAACATACTGCAGAGAAACCATAACACCATCTCAAAGCAGTCTTCGCCTCACTCTCTCTCAATAACAAGGTGTTTGTGTTGTACAACTCTCTCTCTCTTTAAAGGTATAGTCCATAGAAAATATGAACCCCAGGGGTACATAACGATAAAATCACCCCTCATTACTCCAAATTCCAAACTATACAGGTCTAAAACTTTTAGCCCCTCAGGGAAAGACAGCCTTCTCATCCCAGGATTCAGCTGAGTGGATCTCTTCTCATCTACCTTCAATGCTAGTCTGTACTTTTGTTTAAATAAGGGTACCAATGCTGGACGTAATGTTTCAGTTGTGTTCACACAACCTCCTTTGTGTGACATTAGTCCTCTAAACTCTAACCCCTCACAATAATTGCAAAATATCCTTTACCTTCCTGATTGCTTGCTTCAGCTTCATACTCACTTTATAGTGTTTCATTCGAAAGAACACTTCAGTCCCTCTGTACTCTGCTCATCTCAAATTCAATCCGGGTAGAGTTTTCAAAAATCTGACATGTAAACTTTATTTGCAAAATATATCCATGAAATATACTACAGTACATTGCATTCTTCACGTTTATAATGTTGTCCAAACAATACACTTGTAGTGTCTTGTTTTCCACACACTCAGTGGGCACTTTATTTGGTACATCTGTTCATTAAAGCAAATAATGCATTATTTGTATTATTTGACAATCTTCCCTGTGGATTGTCACCTTGTCGTGGTGGAGAAGCACGTGTGGTCCTGTGATCCCGAGAGCAATGCCGTCTGGAGCTATGCTCCTGGTAGGGTCACCCATGGCGGTAAGGACGAGGGTGAGGTCCCCGACAAAGAACAATCCAACCAAGACCTCAACGGTGGAACAGGCGGATGAAGTTACTTCAAACTCAATGGCTGTGAAGGCGGATAAAGGCTGCAACAAATTCATCAGCTCCAATCATCGTGGTTTCTGTGGCATTGGAACCAGTTGGTGGATTTGTGAAGTATTATATGCTTCTTGGAGTGCAACATCAAGTATTCATTAAACAAATACATGCATAGGCATCTTCGCTGTGTGGGCCACTTCTTCAAAATGAAGACCATCATCCTCGACTTCGAGGGATAGCCACGATGAATGCAAATATCTAATCAGCAAATAATGTGGCAGCAACTCGATGCATAAACACATGCAGACATGGTTCATAGGTTCACTTTTTCAGATGAAACATCAGAATGTGGGAAAATGTGATTGAAGTGACTTTGCCCATGTAATGATTGATGGTGCCAGATAGGGTGGCTTGAGTATATTGGAAACCACTCAGCTGCTGTGATTTTCATGTACAACAGTCACTCGAGTTTAAAGAGAATGGTCTGAAAATAAAATTAAAAGTATATTTAATTTCAAAATATGCATGTGTTGTACATCCTTGAGATTTGTCTCCTAACAGGTTGCCATGAAACAAAGAGCCCTAACAGAACCTATAAAAAAAATCATTGAGCACCCAATGTTCAATAAAACCACGAATCATATAAACAATATACGCAAGCAAATAAAATTCTGATCTGACGTCCACAAAGAGTCCATTCCCAGACCCTCAGTTCAGCACACAGCCTAATCTGTGTCGTGGAGCAGCAAACTGAACAGGTCTGTTCTTCACCGCAGGCCCCTGACCTCTTCAATCTGACCTGGTGCCAAAGTCGTCATCCAAATCCTGCAGCCTCTATTCAGCCTGTACCCAACCTTTCCGATTAAGCATGGCCCTTAAATTGTCATACAGGTATCAGGTTCAGTCATCTCAGACCATCATGGGGCCTGGAACCAATATTTCCAACATGTCCGGACCTAAATTGTCATCTAAACTCTGGATTCTATCAACTTAATCAGCTCTGGGGACTGGAAGCTGTTGCCTTCGAATCTACCTGTACCCGTCCTTTCAAATTCAACCCAGTGTAAAAATCGATTGAATCTCAGGTCTACCTCACTCTGAATTCCTCCATCTCCACCACTTCTACTCTCAGAATGAGGCCTTTCACTCTAGAATGAAGGGGCTGTTCTCCTTTTTCAAGGAAAGTGGCTTCCCTTCCTCCACCATCACCTCTGCCTTCATCTGTCTCTCTTCCATTTCACCCATGTCTGCACTTACCCCATTCTCTTGCCACCCTACCAGGGATAGGGTTCCACTTGTCTCTATGTCCAGCACATAATTCTCTAAAACTTCCGCCACCTCCAACTGGATGCTACCACTAAACACATCTTTCCCTACCCTCACTTTCTGCTTTCCGCAGGATTCACTCCATACGCTACTCCATTGTCCATTCGTCCCTCCTGACACTTTTTCTTGCAAGCAGAACAAGTGCTACATCTGTCCCTACGTCTCAATCCTCACTACCATTCAAGGCCCCAAACAGTCCTTCTAGGTCAGCTGCCACTTCCCCTGTGAGTCTGTTGGGGTCATATACAATGTTCATTGATCTTGGTGTGGCCTCCTGTATATAGATGAGATCCAACGAAGATTGGGAGACAACTTCTTCAAGCATCTACGCTCAGTCCACCAGAACAAGCAGTATCTCCCAATGGCCACCCATTTTAATTCCACTCCCCATTCCCATCCTGATATGTCCATCCATGGCCTTCTCCACTGTCCTGAAAAGGCCACACTTCGGTTGGAGGAAAAGCACCTTATATTCCATTTGGGCACCCTCCAACCTGATGGCATGAACATCGATTTCTCAAACTTCCCAGAATCACCCCTTCTCCATTTCCCATCCCCTTTTCCCTCTCTCATGTTATCTTCTTGCCCGCCCATCACCTCTTTCTGGTGCTCCTCCCTGCAACCCTCTTTATCTCTTTCTTCCATGGCCTTCTATCTCTTTCACCAATCAACTTCACAGCACTTTGCGTAATCCCTTCCCCTTCACATTTCACCTATCGCCTTGTGTTTCTCTCACCTCTACCCCCACCTTTCAAATCTCCTCCTCAGCTTTTTATCTCCAGTCCTGCCAAAATGTTGACTTTTTTTTCACCCTGAGAAGCTGCCTGGCTTGCTGAGTTCCTCTTGAATTTTGTGGGTGTTGCTTGGATTTCCAGCATCTGCAGGTTTTCTGTTGTTTGTGGTGTCAGTGTAATGTGTTCCATGCACAAAACACTAATGTCACTCAATCACAAAGCAGTACAGCACAGGGATAGTCCATTTGACCCACGATATCTGTAATTACCACGTTGCCAGTCTGATCTAACCCCACCTTCCTCCACAAAGTGCATATCTGACACTGTGCTGGTGTGGAAGGATCAATCCTGCAGTCTGTCTCTCACTCTCTGTCCCTTACAATCTGTGTACAGTGTGACAACATGGACACAGACACAGTTTATGGCTGAGGAGGTAATTGATCATAGATTAATTAAGAGTCTTGACCCGAAACATTGATTGTTCATTTCCCTCTGCAGATGCTGCCTGACCTGCTGAACACCTCCACCATCTTGTCTGTTGCTCCAGATTCCAGCAGTCTGATGTTGTGTTTGTGAGAGGAAGCTGACAGCGAGTGAATGAAAGACTCTCTGTGTCAGACCCAAAGACAACCTATCTGGTAAAAAGCCAAAGGATGGTATTGAGCAACATTTGGAAACAAGGCCATGGTGAGAAATGGAGCTGAGAAACAGAAATAGATTTTTTAATACTGACATTTGTGCAGAATGTTTTATGATGGCATAACAGTGCAAGACATAAAAAATATTATAACTTACAAAATAAGTCAACAATACCAGCGATGAATATTCAGGTAGTGGTCATGGGACTGGAAAAAAAGCTTTCATTTCCTCTGATCTTACTGAGATTTTTTTGTTGTCTATCAGGTGTTGAAAGCCACAGATGCAAATTCACCCACAGAGATAAGTGAGAGAATTTCCTGGAATAGGGTGGCAATGTGCTACAGAGAGCGAGAGTCGGAGAGAAGGGGAGGGAGGGGGAGGGAGAGAGGGAGATATATATGCCATGCAGTTTTTGGAGCTTAATATTCTATTTCCCTGCAAAACTTTACAAGTTATTCACTCTTGCTTGTGTTGTGATTCATGATAGAAACATAGAACACTACAGCACAGAAAACAGGCCATTCAGCCCTTCTAGTCTCTGCCGAAACTTTATTCCGCTCGTCCCATTGACCTGCATCCGGTCCATAACCCTCCATACCTCTCCCATCCACGTACATATCCAATTCTTAAAACGTAAGAGTGAGCCCTCATTTACCATGTCAGATGGCAGCTCGTTCCACAATCCCACCACTCTCTTGAGTGAAGAAGTTCCCCCAATGTTCCCCGTAAACATTTCCCCTTTCACTCTAAAGCCATGTCCTCTCATATTTATCTCTCCTAATCTAAATGGAAAGAGCCTATTTACATTTACTCTGTCTATACCCCTCATAATTTTGTAAACCTCTATCAAATCTCCCTTCATTCTTCTACGCTCCAAGCAATAAAGTCCTAACCTATTCAATCTTTCCCTGTAACTCAACTCCTGAAGACCCGGCAACATCCTAGTAAATTTTCTCTGCACTCTGTCACTCTTGATCTAATGTGAATATCACTGTGCTTAACTCTGCCCTGTTCTGTTCTCCTGTTTGCCACCGGATGCCAACAGAGTGAGAACAGAACGGGTTCACATCATTGACATAGGTAACATCTGATGAAAGTTCACAGGGTGAAACATGAGGCATTAGTATAAAGTGATGTGTTGAGGGTGTGATGGGAAGAATGTGAGAGTGAAAGTAGAGGTAAAAGAGGAGAGAGAGATGCTGAGCGTCACACAACACAGAAATAGTCTCTTTGGACACTGAGTACATGCCAACCATTGGACATATTTAACACTGACCCTACGCTAGTCCCACATTATTGTCTCCACCTTTCTGGGAGGCAGTTTTCTGTGTTCATTTAATCTACTGATCAGTGTGTGGATTGAAATCAGCAGCCGAGCTCTAGAGTCTCCTCCTGTGGCCCCTCCATGTCATTATTCAAGAAGACAACACACTAGGAGCAAGAGGACTTCGCCCTGCCCCTCAGGTCGAGGCTGCCACACACTGGTCAATCCATCCCTGTCCCACACCAATGCAAAGAATGGAGAAGCCTATTAAAAGTGGTGGATACAGCCCAGTCCCAGGGAAAAGCTCTCCTTGCTGTTGAGCAGATTTACAAGGAGTACAGACACAAGAAAGCAGCATCCATCATCAAGGGCCTCCAACGTCCAGACCATTCTCTCTTCACATGCTACCATTGAGCCTGAGTTAACACACAACCAGATCAAGCACCCTTCATCCTTCATCCGTCAGGCTGCTGAACCAGTGTGGATAACTTCAATGATAAACTAATTCCACAACCTTTGGACTCACTTTCAAGGACTCTACAGTTCATGTTCTCAGTTTCATATATTGATCTATCAAACTACAGTGCCTTCTATAAGTATTCACCCTCCAACCTTTTGGTCACATAATTGAATATTACAACCAGGGATTTTGATCAATTTAACTCAGAATTCTTATTTGTAAGTCAGATGCTCCTTTTTTCTTAATTGAGGCCAAAACCAGGGAGAATTGGAAAGCATAAAAAGCTAAAAATTCAAAAGTTCAAAAGTGTTTATTCAACTTTGCTCAATATTTAGTTAAACCACCTCTCACAGTTATTACAGACAGGAGTTTATTTTTTGGAGAAGTCTCTTTAATTTCCACAAGGTGATGGAGCAAGGTTTGCCCATTCCTCCTGGCAAAATTGCTCAAGCTGTGCCAGATTAGTGGGGAGCAGCGGTGGACAGCAATCGTGATGTCTTGCTAGAGGTGTTCGATTGGGTTAAGGTCAGGAAGCTGACTGGGCGACGCAGGGGCAACAATTTTATTCATTTGAAGCCACTTCATGGCTGCTCTGACAGTGTGCTTTGGGTTGTTGTCCTAATAAAAGACTAACCTCCTCACCAGTTTAAGCTTTCTGGCAGAGCCAAACAGATCTCTCTGTATTTAGCAGTAGTCACCTTCCCAGCAATCCTGACCAGATTTCCAGACCCTGCACCTGAAAAGCATTCCCACGGCATGATGCTACCTCCACCAGTTTGTCTTTTACTTTGAACTTGGAAACAACTATAAAACGTGCAGCACATACAGGCCTCTTTGGCCCATCCAGACCATGCTGACCATCAAGTACCTATCTATACTAATTAAGCACACTTGGTTCATCACCTCCTGTGCCTTGTTGATTCAAGTGCTCATCCAGGTAATACTCTCTCAGGAACTGCATTCCAAACTCCGAAGACCCTCTCGGTGAAGATATAGACCTGAAATCTCCTGTGAACCTCTGACTACTGACCGTAAAACAGCCCCCTCTGGTAATAACTATCTGGTCTGAGAATGACCACTGGTGACATCTTGGGGGCATCTGCTGGACATTGTGAAAAGTGACGGAGATCAGCCAGAGATCATTGTTCACCTTGGTGCTAATAACAGGGGATGAGATGTTGCAATGCTGCTTTGGGAGTTGGATTGATGGTTAAAGAGTACCAGGCTTCCAAGTCTATAATCTCTGTGCCACGTGCTCTGAGTATAGAAATACAAGGATTGGTCTATAAATGTGTGGCTGAAGGGATGTTTCAGATGAGCAGACTTTCAATTCAAGCTGCGTTTGGAAAACTATATGGTTTTTGGAAGGGGTGGAGCAGGCAATTTTTTGATAATAAGACATGACTTGGAAAATCATAGACACAAGATTCTGCAGATGCTGGAAACCCAGATCAACACATACAGAATGCTGGAAGAGCTCAACAGGTCAGGCAACATCTATGGAAAGGAAAAACAGTTGACATTTCTGGCCTGAACCCGGGGGGACCAATATCAATGCGGGCAGGTTTGCTGGAGCTCTTGTGGAGGGTTTGAACTACTTCGGCAGAGAAATGGAAACCGGAGTGATAAGGCTGAGGATGGGGCAGATGGTATACAAGTGGATATAGTGTACGGCTGAGACAGTGAGGAGGGACAGTCAAATCAAGTTTATTGTCATCGAAATTGATTCACGTATACTGTCAAATAAGGCAAGATTTCTCTGGACCAGGGTGCCAAACACAGGAGTAGACATAGAACACACAATATCTTAGGAAAATAAGAAAAATAATCTGCAAATGAATTACACATAAATACACAAAATAAAGTACATAAATTAAATATTGTCAGGCAAAGAACCAATGAACTGGTGATACTTGGAATGCATTGTGGCAGTGAGTTCAGAAGCCTAATGGTCTGAGGGAACAAACTGTATCCATCCCAACTTTGCTTGTCTTAATGCATCAGAGTTTCCTGTCTGATGGTAGTAAGTCAAAGAGGATGTTGGACGGATGAGTGGGATCCTTAATAATTCTAAGTGCCGCATGTATGCAGCATTCTTGATGGCAGGGAGACCCCTATGATAATCTCTGACATTCTCATAGTCCTCTGTAGGGTCCTCCTGTCTGACACTCCACTGTTCCCATACCAGATGGAGATGCAGCTGTAAAATTCTGCTGATGCTGGGTGCTCACACACCTGAATCTCCTGAGGAAGTGGAGACGCTGCTGTGCTGCCTCGTTCAGGGAGGTGATGTGAGAGACCAGCTGAGGTTACCCATGATGCGAATTCCCAGGAACTTGGTGCACAGAGGAGTCATTAATTTTCAGAGGGGGTTGGTTGATCTGCACCTTCCTAATATCCACAGTCTTTTCATTGGTCTTCTCCATGTTCAGGCTGAAGTTGCTGTTCTCACACTTCCACTCCACTTCCTGTCTGTACTCTGACTCATTATCATTACTGATGAGGCCACAACCACTCTTGTGTTATCTGGAAACAGGATGATACGGTTTGAGCTGAATTCTGAAATACTGTCGTCCATCAGCAGTGCGTAAGCACATCACCCTGGGGTGCAGCAGTGCTCAGGGTGGTGGGACTAGAGATATTGCTGCCCACATGCACTAACTGTGACCTTTCCATTGAGAAGTCCAGGAACCAGTTACAGATGGAGGTGTTCAGACCCAGCGAGGACAGTTTCCCAATCAGTGTCTGGGGTATAATGGAGTTAAACACTGAACTGGTCTCACAGCCTCGCACTTTCCAGGTGGGACAGGGCAGAGACTATAGAATCATCAGTGGATTGATTGAAGCAGTACGTAAACTGGAAAGGCTCTAATCTAGCCGGAGAAAGGCTCCAATGCTCTGGATGACCAGCTACTCAAATCATTTCATGATGGTTCATGGTAATGCCACTGGCGGATAGTCATTTAGGGAGGTTACTGTCACCTTCTTTGTCACTGGGATGACATTGCCATCTTGAAAACCGAGGGGAAAATGGATTGCTCCAGAGAGATGTTGAATATATCCGCAGCACCTCAGTTAGCTGGGTTGCCCAGTCTTTCAGAACCTGACCTGCCATATCATAGGGCCCTGCAGCTTTGCGTGGGTTGCCTCTGGCCACGGTCTTCCTCACCTCAGCTTCAGCCAGACAGAGTGTCTGCTCCCTTGTGTGCTTTTCTCACCAGCACTCAGTTCTGTGCATCAGACTGGGCAGAAACGACACTCAGCCTGTCAGGGAATGAGGCATCCTTATCACTGATGCACGGGGTAGACTTGTCTGTAATCCTCTGAATTCTACGCCTCATGTGCCTCGTTTCTCTGGTATCACAGAAGTGGTTCCATATTCTCTGACAATCCTCCGGTTTAGCCTTGCTGATTGAGTGGAAAGCAGGGTTCCTGTTTCCCTGAGAAGTGTCATGTGTCCTGATTTAAAGACAGAATCACAATCCCTCATCGATGCATGGATCTCTGCAGTAAGTCATGGCTTCTGATTTGTCCTCACACGGAAGTGTTTTGTGATGATAAAATTCTCAGCACACGTCTCTGTGTTAGCTGGTCACAGAATCCACATATTCTCGATGTTAACATGGTTGCCATAGGTAGCAGCCTTTCTGAACATTCTCTAGTTCATGTTTTCAAAGCCGTCCTGCAATGCTGAGATTGCTCCCTCAGAACTGGTTGGGCCAGTTTGATCAGTGGTTTGTACGCGGGTATTGACATAACAGATAAATGATCTGAGAGCCCAATGTGGGGAGGGAAAACAGCTTTAAATGCACTTGGTATGTTAGTATAAAGGAGGTTTAGTGTGCTTTCACCACTGGTAGCAAAACCAAAATAGTGGTGGAATTTAGGCAGGTGACAGGTTAAAATTGCAGTCCATAGGTCGATTAGATTTAGACCATAAGACTGCTGACAGTGGGATAGGATGAAGTTTGTCTTTAAATTAAATATTACGTTCAACATTTCAGCAGTTTCAAACAGTGGAGGAGAAAATAAAAGGGAAGGAGAGTTCAAGAGAGGTGTCAAAATTCTCCCAAATAAATGAAAAGACAGAAAGGTTAGAAACTGATATAAATTTTACTGATGGTAATATGTGGGTAAAATTGAAAAGGGTGATGAATACAGCACTGAAGATGTTATCTTTGAATGCTCACACTGAAGGAATAATGTCGACACTCTTGTAGCACAGTTAGAAGTTGACAGGTATGAATGACATAGTGAATCACACAAAAAGCAGGATGAGTCAGCAGGCCCAGCAGCATCTATGGAAAAAATACAGTTGTCGCTTCGGGCCACCAAAGGCTTCTCTACCTTCTAGCTGATGGCAGCAGTGAGAAAAGAGCTTGGCCTGGATGGTGATTAATGCTAATTCTCTGCAGCAACACTTCATGTAGCTGTGCTCAATGGTTGTGAGAGTTTTACCTGTGATATGTAAATTATTCTAAGAAATAACTCCAGGACCAGCCTATGGGCTCAGGGTGTCTGGCCCTCCAAGGGAGGAGTTCTAAAGTTTGATGGCCACAGTCAGGAATGACTTCCTATGACACTCTGTGTTGCATCTTGGTGGAATGAGTCCCTGGCTGAATGTACTCCTGTGCCCAACCAGTACATTATGTAGTTGATGGGAGACATTGTCCAAGATAGCATGCAACTTAGACAGCATCCTCTTTTCAGACACCACCATCAGAGAGTCCAGTTCCGTCCCCACAACATCACTGGCCTTACGAATGAGTTTGTTGATTCTGTTGGTGTCTGCTACCCTCAGCCTGCTGCCCCAGCACGCAACAGCAAATATGATAGCACTGGCCACCACAGACTCGTAGAACATCCTCAGCACTGTCCGGCAGATGTTAAAGGACCTCACTCTCCTCAGGAAATAGAGACAGCTCTGATCCTTTTTGTAGACAGCCTCAGTGTTCCTTGACCAGTCCAGTTAATTGTCAATTCGTAGCCCCAAGTATTTGTAATCCTCCACCATGTCCACACTGACCCCCTGGATGGAAACAGGGGTCACTGGTACCTTAGCTCTCCTCAGGTCTACCACCAGCTCCTTAGTCTTTTTCACATTAAGCTGCAGATAGTTCTGCTCACACCATGTGACAAAGTTTCCTACCGTAGCCCTGTTTCCAGCCTTATCTCCCTTGCTGATGCATCCAACGATGGCAGAGTCATCCAAAAACTTCTGAAGATGACAAGACTCTGTGCAGTAGTTGAAGTCCGAGGTGTAAATAGTGAAGAGAAAGGGAGACAAGATAGTCCCCTGTGGAGCCCCAGTGCTGCTGATCACTCTGTCAGACACACAGTGTTGCAAGCACATGTATTGTGGTCTGCCAGTCAGGTAATCAAGAATCCATGACACCAGGGAAGCATCCACCTGTATCACTGTCAGCTTCTCCCCCAGCAGAGCAGGGTGGATGGTGTTGAATGCACTGGAGAAGTCAAAAAACATCAAGAAGTCAAAAATCTTGTAGCACAGTTAGAAATTGACAGGTATGAATGACACGGTGGATCACACAAAAAGCAGGACGAGTCAGCAGGCCCAGCAGCATCTATGGAAAAAAGTACAGTTGTCGCTTCCGGCCACCAAAGGCTCCTGTACCTTTTAGCTGATGGCAGCAATGAGAAAAGAGCTTGGCCTGGATGGTGATTAATGCTAATTCTCTGCAGCAACACTTCATGTAGCTGTGCTCAATGGTTGGGAGGGTTTTATCCGTGATGTACTGGGCCAAACTCACTACCTCTTGTTGGGTTTTCTGTTCAAACGCATTGGTGTTCCCAGACCAGGCCGTAACGCAGCCAGTCGGCAGACTTTGCACCACACAGCTACAGAACTTTACCAAGATTTTTGATGACTTGCCAATTCTCCGCAGACTTCTGAGGAAGTAGAGGTGCTGTCATGCTTTCTTCACAATTATCTCTCTATAATGAGTCCAGGATAGATCTTCTGAGATAGAGACACCAGCAATTTAAAGTTACTGATGCACACCCTCTCTGATCCGCCAGTGGTTACTGGCTTATTGACCTCTGGTTTCCCTCTCCTGAAGTCTATTATCAGTTCCTTGGTCTTATTGACATTGTGTGAGAGATTGTTGTTAGGACATGACTCAGCCAAATGTTCAGTCTCCCTCTTGTATGCTGATTCACCACCAACTTTGATACGGCTCAGAACAGTGGTGCCATCAGCAAACTTGTATATGGTGTTGGAGCTGTACTTTGCCACAGTCATAGAGCTCTGAGAGAGAATTGGCACTGGAGTTCATAATGGACCACTGGAAAATGATGCTGGTGGGGTCGTATGAAAGAAATGGCAGATGAACTTGATGAGAGCATTGCATCAGTCTTCACTGTGAGAGAAAAAAAAGCTAGCAGTGTGCCAGAGGTCCAGGTGTTTTAGGGAACAGGAGGGAGTGCCATTGCCATTACAAAGGGAAAAGTGCTTGGCAAGCTCTAATATCTTCCGATGGAAAAGTCACGTGGACCAGATGGACTACATTCCAGATCCCTAGGAGAGGTTGCAGAAGAGTTAGTGGAAGCATTGTTAATAAGCATTCAAGAATCACTTGATACTGGCGGGGTCCCAGAAGGCTAGAAGATTATAAATGTCATTCCACTCTTTAAAAAGGGAGGAAGGCAAAAGAAAAGTTGTTATAGGCCAGTTAGCCTAACCTCAGTGGTTGAGAAAGTGTTGGAGTTCATTATTAAGGAGGAGGTTTCAGGGTACATAGTCTAATGATAACATAAGTCAAAGTCAGCATGGTTCATGTGAAGGGGAAGCTTCCTGACATATCTGTTAGAGTTTTTTGAGGAAGTAGCAAGCAGGATGGATAAATGAAAGGCAGAGAAAGTCATTAAGTTGGATTTCCAGAAGGCATTTGATAAGGTGTCACACATGAGACTATTTAAACAAATAAACTCCTAAGACATTACAGGAAAAATACTGGCACGGGCAGAGGAATGGCTGACAGACAGGAGACAGCGAGTGGGAATAAATGGGGCCTTTGCTGGATGGTTCCTCAGGTGTCAGTACTGTGACCTCTACTTTTCACATTGTTTGTCAATGATTTGGATAATGTAAGTGATAGCTTTGTGGCAAAAGCTTGTAGATGATACGAGATAGGTGGAGGGATAGGTAGTGCTGAGGAAGCAGGACTTAGACAAATTGAAAGAATGGGCAAAAAGTGCAGATGAAATACAGTGTTAGGAAATGTACAATAATACATTTTGGTAAAAGGGAGAGTAGTGCGGACTATTATCTAAATGGGGAGAAGTCTGAAACACCAGAGGTGCAGAGGGACTTAGGAGTCCTGATGCATGATTCTGAGAAGTTTAATTCATAGCTTGAGTCTGTGGTAAAGAAGGCAAATGCAATGTTGGCATTTACTTCAAGGGAAATAGAATATAAATGCAAGGAGATAATGCCGAGCTTTTATAAGACACTCGTCAGGCTGAGCTTGGACTTTTGTTGACAGTTTTGGGCCCCATATCTCAGTAGGGATGTGTTGTCATGGGAGAGAGTCCAGAAGAAGTTCACATGGATGATTCCTGGAATGAAGGGGTTAACATTTGAGGAGTGTCTGGCAGCTTTCGGCCTGTACTCACTGGAAATTAGAATGCCTGGGGAGCTCATTGCAATCTATCAAATGTTGAATGGACTAGATAGGGTGGATGTAGAGAGTATGTTTCTTATGATGGGGACAACCAGAACTAGAGAGAACAGCCTCAAAATTGTGGGGCGACCTCTTAGAACAAAGGTAAGGAGGATTTTTTTTTTTTTTTTTTAGCCAGAGTGTGGTGAATGCTCTGCCACAGACTGCAGTGGGGGCCAAGTCTATGCGTTTATTTAAAACAGAAGTTTGTTGTTTCCTGATAGCTCAGGGCGTCAAGGAATATCATGAGAATGTAGGTGTAGGGGGTTGAGAGGGATCTGTCATGCTGGAATGGTGGAGTAGACTCGATGGGCTGAATGGCCTAATGCTGCTCCTATGTCTACTGGTCTTATGGTTTTATAGGATTGGGAAGATGTAGAATCCTTGTGGGTGAAGTTCAGAAACTGCAAAGGTAAAAAGCTCTTGACGGGAGTTATATGCAGACCTTTGAGCAGTAGCTAGGATGTGGGCTACAATTTACAACAGGGGATGGAAATGTCACGTAAAAAGGGTAATGTAATAATAGCCATGGGGTTTTCAATTTGCAGGAAGACTGGGGAAATCAGGTTAGTGCTGGATCCCAAAAGAAGGAATTTGTAAGATGCCTGTGAAGTAGCTTGTGGTTGAGCACACTGGGGTAAAGTCTGGATTTGATCTCGTGTAATCAGACTGTGATCATAATATGATAGAATTCACCTTGCAGTTTGAATGGGAGGGGAGAAGCTAAAATCAGATGTATCAATACTGCAGTGGAGTAAAGGGAACTACAGAGGCATGAGAGTGGGCCTGGACAATGTGATTGGAAAGGGACATTAGCAGGGATAATGTCAGAGCAGCAATGGCTGGAATTTATAGGAGTAATTCAGAAGGAACAGGGTAGATAAATATCAAAGTTTCAGAAATATTGTGAAGGGAGGATGAGGCAACTATGGCTGAAAAGAGGACGTCAAAGACAGTATAAAATCAAAAGAGGGCAAGCAGTAAAACAATAATTAGGAAACTAGAGGATTTTAAAAACAAAGTGAAAACAATTAAAAAATGGTAAGATAAGATGAAATCAGAAGGTTAGTTAGCCAATAACATAGAAGAAGATACCAAAAGCATTTTTCAGATATACAAAGAGTAAAGTAGAGGCAAGTGGAAAATGACACTGGAGAGGTCGTAATGGGGAATAAGGAAAGGTGGACAAACTTAATAATTATTTTGCGTTGGCTTTCACTGTGAAAGACACCGTCACTATGCCAGAATATCGAGTGTTGGGGGCAAAGAGAGTGTAGTTGATGTTACTAGGAAGGAGGTAATTGTGTAGCCGACAGGTCTGAAAGTAGCAGAAATGTTTGAGGAGGCATTAGTGGTGATCTTTCCATAGAAACCATAGAAAAACTACAGCACAGAAACAGGCCTTTTGGCCCTTCTTGGCTGAGCCGAACCATTTTCAGCCTAGGCCCACTGACCTGCACATGGACCATATCCCTCCATACACCTCTCATCCATGTATCTGTCCAATTTATTCTTAAATGTTAAAAAAGAACCCGCATTTACCACCTCCTCTAGCAGCTCATTCTGCAATCCCACCACTCTCTGTGTGAAGAAGCCCCCCCTAATGTTCCCTTTAAACTTTTCCCCCATCACCCTTAACCCATGTCCTCTGTTTTTTTAATCCCCTTGCCTCAGTGAAAAAAGCCTGCTTGCATTCACTCTATCTATACCCATCATAATTTTATATACTGTACCTCTATCAAATCTCCCCTCATTCCTCTATGCTCCAGGGAACAATCTGTAGACTCTGGACTGGCTTCAGGGGAATGAAAAATTGTAAATGTCACTCCACTCTTTAATGAGGAAAATTTAAAAACAGGAAATTATAGGCAACAGGAAACACACAGATTGACAACAAAGGTCTGTTCATTTCACTCACGCAGGTATAGCATGTTGAAAACCACAGATGCAAATTCATACAGAGGCAGAAGTGACAGGAGTTCCTGGAACAGGGCGGTGAGGTAAATAGGAGGACGGTAAGCCAGAAATTCAAGAGTGTTGGGGACAGAGTGAGTGTGAGTGCTTCAAACATCATCCATAAACGTACGGTTTGCAGAAATGTTGGCAGAACTTTAATGATGACCAAGTGGTGTACAGCAGGCAGATAGACCGGCTAGTCAGCTAGAAAGAGACAGAAAGATTAATAGAAAACTGGAAGGGGGATTTCAAGAGAGATGCCACGCAGTTTGTTGGGCTGAATATTCTGTTTCCCTGCAAAACATTCCAAATTATTTGCTCTTGCTTCTGTGGGCATTACAGATGTAATAGGAACATCCCTCTGGTAATTCTGCCCTGTTCTGTTCTCTTATTTGTTAAAGGATGCAGACAGAGGGAGAACAGAGGAGATTCACATCCTAGAACAGGTAACATTTGGTAAAACATCGCACATTGAAACATGATGTATTGGTACAAAGTGAGATGTTGAGGGGAGTGAGAAAGTGTAAGACAGTAGAATTGAGAGAGCAAGAGAAGGAGTCACAGACTCATGCAACACAGAAGCAGGCCATGGTGGATTTCACTTTGCAGGTAGATGGGGAAAGTCATGTTGGTACTGGATCTAAAAGAAGGCAGTGGCAGAATGCCTACAAGATTGCTTTTTATAACAACATGTGGTTGTGCCCAGCAAGGAAAAGGCAGCTCTGGATTGGGTATTGTATAATGAGCCAGTGATGATAACATAACAGAATTCACCCTGCAGTTTGAGAGGGAGAAGTGAAAATCAGATTATCATCGTTACTGTGGAGGAAAGGAAACTGCTGAGGCTTGATAAAGGAGGTAGCTGAAGTTTATTGGAGGGCAACACTGGCAGGGATGATGGCAGAAAAGCAACAGTTGGAGTTTCTGGGTGCAATCTGGATGGCCCAGGATAAAGCAATCCCAAATGCAATGTGGTCTAACGGAAGGTTGAGCTGACAAGGGAAGTCAAAGAATGCATGAAAAGAAAACACAAGGCATACATAGCAAAATTGCTGTTAAGGTATAGGATTGGGAAGTTTTTACAAAGCAACGGAAGGCAAAATTAAAATGCAGTAAGGGGAGAAAAGTGAAATATGTGGGTAAGCTATCCAATCATATAAAATTGGATGCAAGGAGATTTTTTCAGATATATAAAGAGTAAAAGAGAAGTGAGAGTGGAGATCGGACCACTGAAAAATGATACTGAGAGGTCGTAAAGGATGACAAAGAAATGATGAATGAACTGAAAATGTATTTGGTGTCTGTCTTCACTGTAGAAGACAGTGTGGCAGAATTTGGGAGTGTCAGGGGGCTATCACTATCTGGAATGGAATGAGGAGGTGGTACTCTACTGGATCAGAAAAAGCTGCAGACAATTGCAAATAGCCTACTCCTTCCAGCGCATTCTCTCCCCACCAGTGAGGACATCTTGAACAGGGAAAGCCTCAGAAAGGCAACATCCAGCATTAAGGAATCCATCACCCAGGGCATGCCCTCTTCTCATTGTTACCGTCATGGAGGAGGTACTGGAGCTTGAAGCCACACACTCATTGTTTTAGCAACAGCCTCTTCCACACCGCCCACCAACGTCAGCTTTATGAATGGACCATGAACTCATGTACTCCATCTGTTTTCTTTTTCATATTTTGGCTCTTTTTTTGCTCTACTAACTTAAATACTATGTATAAATGCATTGTATTTTACAGTGTTTAATTATTATTGTGTTGCATTGGACTGCTGCCACAATACAACGAATTTCACAATGTATGACAGTGATATTAAACCTGATTCTGATTCTGCTGTTACCAAAGAGAAGGTGCTTACATTTCTAAAAGAGGTAGCTGAAGGGTTTAAGGAGGCATTAGTAATGGTCTTTCAGAAATCACTCGAGTCTGGGATAATTCAGGAGGACTGGAAATTTGCAAATGTCAGAAGACAGAAAATTATAGGGCAGTTAGTATGACTTCAGTGATTGGTAAGATGTTGGTTTCATTATTAAGTATGAGATTTTGGGGAGCTTGAAGGCACATGATAAAATAGGATGTCATCTGTATAGTTTCTGTAAGGGGAATTCTTGCCTGACAGAGCTGTTGGAGTTCTTTGAGGAAATAACAGGCAGGATAGACAAAGGATGGTTAGAAGATGCTACTTACTTGGATTTTCAGTTGGTTTTTAACAAGGTGCTGCAAATGAGTCTGCTAAACAAAATAAGAGCACAGGAACTATATCAGTGAGATGGACGATTGGCTGATTGGCAGAAGACATTGAGTGGAAATAAAGGGGATCTTTCTGGTTGGCTGCTGGTGACTAGTGGTGTTCCACAGCGGTTGGTATTGGGACTATTTATTTTCACATTATATTAGGGTCAGGTCACTCGTCTGAGTGCTACTGGTACTGTGTAACTCAGTACTACCTTTTGCATGGTCAGGTGGTCGGCGACTAAACCGGCTCCCCTACCAGTTGCCTGGTGAGGAGGGTGGCTAGACACCCTGCAGGACGAATAACAAGACCTGCCAAAGGGCGGACAAACCCTATTATAGGGTCAACAGCCATCTTGCAAACATGTGCCGTGAAGTGCGGAAAGGGCATCCCTTGCATCAAATGTTGGTCCAGCCATTCATCTTCAGAAGTTTTCTGATGACTCTGCCATAGTTGGATGCATCAGCAAGGGAGATGAGGCTGAGCACAGGGCTATGGTGGGAAACTTTGTCACATGGTGTGAGCAGAATTATCTGCAGCTTAATGTGAAAAAGACTAAGGAGCTGGTGGTAGCCCTGAGGAGAGCTAAGGTACCGGTGACCCCTGTTTCCATCCAGGTGGTCAGTGTGGATGTGATGGAGGATTACAAATACCTGGGGATATGAATTGATAATAAACTGGACTGGTCAAAGAACACTGAGACTGTCTACAAGAAGGGTCAGAGCCGTCTCTATTTCCTGAGGAGACTGAGGTCCTTTAACATCTGCCAGATGATGCTGAGGATGTTCTACGAGTCTGTGGTGGCCAGTGCTAACATGTTTGCTGTTGTGTGCTGGGGCAGCAGGCTGAGGGTAGCAGGCACCAGCAGAATCAACAAATTCATTCGTAAGGCCAGTGATGTTGGGGATGGAACTGGACTCTCTGATGGTGGTGTCTGAAAAGAAGATGCTGTCCAAGTTGCATGCCATCTTGGACAATGTCTCCCATCCACTACATAATGTACTGGGTGGGCACAGGAGTGCATTCAGCTAGAGACTCATTCTACCGAGATGCAGTACAGAGCATCATAGGAAGTCATTCCTGACTGTGGCCATCAAAGTTTACAACTCCTCCCTTGGAGGGTTAGACACCCTGAGCCAATAGGCTGGTCCTGGACTTATTTCCATCTGGTGTAATTTACATATTATTTAATTATTTATGGTTTATATTGCTATATTTATACTCTATTCTTGGTTGGTGCAACTGTAACGAAACCCAATTTCCCTCGGGATCAGTAAAGTATGTCTATCTATCTATCAATCACTGCTACAGAACTTCCCCCAGCCGTCTTGGAGCCCACCATGCCTCTGGATCTGGGAGGGGATGTCGAGAGGGTGGGTCTGGACCTGTGCAACCCTCTACCCATTCACACACACGCTGTTCCTTTCTGAGAGGTGGGGTTCCACCCCACTAGCTGACTGAAAGGAACCATCATCATCCTATGGGATGGATAGCCAGAGAGAGAGATGTCACTGTTATGGATGATAGCTTTGTGCAACGTTTGTGGATGATAAGTGGAGGGACAGATAGCTTTGAGGAAGCAGGATGTCTGCAGAAAGACTTGGATTAGGAGGATTGACAAGGTGTCAGATGGAACACACTGTAATGAATTATGTGGTCATACACTCCAGTAGAAGGAATAAAGGCATAGACTATTTTCTAAATGGAGAGAGAATTCAGAAATCAGAGAAGAAGCTTAGAACACTGGAGCTCAAAGTGAGACCTTCTTCCCATGTAGTCCACGCCAAACTATTAATCTGCCTTGTCCAATCAAACTGCAACAGGCCTAGAGCCCTTCAAACCCCTCCCTCTCATGCACTGTACTTTACCAAATTTCTCTTGAATGTTGACATGGAACCCACATCCAGCACTTCCATTGGCAACTTGTTCTATACTCTCGCCACGCTCTCAGTGAAGAAGATTCCACTCATGTTCCCCTTAAATATTTCAGTCGCTGTTTACCTTTACCCTATCTATAACCCTCATAATTGTGTATACATTTATCAAATCTCCCTTCATTCTCCTACACACTTGGGAATAAATTCCCAACCTTTCCAACCATATTCTATAATTCAGGGCCTCAATCCTGTCAACATTGTTGTAAATTTTCTCCAGTTCTAGTCTCACCCAGCTTGCATTTACCCTATCTATACCTGTCACAATTGTGTTTACCTTTATTTCCTGTTGTAAATCAGGTCTTCAACTTCTGGTAACAGTCTTGTAAATTTTCTCTGCATTCTTCAAATCTTATTGGTATCTTTTCTGTGAGTAGCTGAACAGAACTACTATCTACCTATATGTGACCCTATCTACCTTTGATGTTACTTTCAAGGAATTATGGATGTGTATTCCCGGTTCCCCCTGTTCTGGGACATTCCTGAATGCCACTATGTAAGTCCTACCCTGGCCTATCCTACCAAAGTGCAACACCTCACACTTGTCTGGATTAAATTGTTTCTGACAGTTTTCAAACTATCCTTCTCTAATCAAATATTTATGTATCTGGTCCCTTAGAATATTTTCCAATAACTTACCCACTGCTGATGGCAGGGTGACTGGCCTGTAATTTCCTGGTTTATTATTTGAATCTTTTTTAATGACGGGACAACATCTGCAATCGTCCAGTCCTCTGACACTCACCTGATGCTGAGCATATTTTCAATGTCTCTGCTACGGCCCCTGCAAGTTACTGCTGTAGCATTCCACAAGGTCCGAGGGAACACATTGTCAGATTCTTGGGGGTTTATACACCCTAGTTTGCTTCAAGACAGCAAATGTCCCCTCCTCTCTAATCTGTATACAGTCCTTGCTTTGCTTCATTGTCTGTCTCCAGAGTAAATACAGATACAATATATCCATTTAAAATTTCCCCCTACGCTTTTGGCTCCATGCATAGAAGAACTTCATGAGGACTATTTTTTTTTCCTGCTGTCATTTTGCTCTTAATATATCTTTAGATCCCTTTGGGATTCTCCTTCACCTTTCTGCTACAGCAACCTCATGCTTTCTTTTAGTCCTCATGATTTCCTTGTTAAGCGATCTCCAGCATTTCTTCTTCTCCTCAAGTACCTAATTTTTTCCTTCCCCTACTTGCTAAGCTCCCCTTTCATCTTCTTACCCAGAACCTGAATATCTCTTGAAAGCCAAGGTTCCCAAAACCTGTTATATTTACCTTTTATTTTGACAAGAACATATAAACTCTATTGTCTCAAAATTTCACTTTTGAGGTCTTCCCACTTAACAAACATGCCTTTGGCAGAAAGCAACCTATCCCAATCTACACTTGCCAGATCCTTTCTGATAACATCAACATTAGCCTTTCTTTGATTTAGAATCGCAACCTGAGGACCAGACCAAATCTGCTCCTCAATTGTCTTGAAACTAATGGCATTATTAAGCGGTTGGTGGTAACTGGCTGGTATCAGCACCGGACTTCGAGGTGACTTGTCCCAGGTTCAAATCCAGTTTGCTTCTGTGCTATCACAACCTTGTGGTTCTTCTAACAGTCTGCGATCTCTACAAATTTACTCTAAATCCAGCTGACTATTGAGTGGTCTGTAATCCAATCCCTTTAATGTGGTCACGCATTTCTTATCCCTTTGTTCCATCCATATAGCCTCAGTAGTCAAGCTCTCCATCCTGTCCTGCTGGAACACAGCCGTGACAGTTTCCCTGACTAGTAATGTCACGACTCTCCCTTTAATCCCCCCTACTCTGTCCTGGCTAAAACAACAGAACTCTGTAATATTGAGCAGCCAGTCCTGTTCCTCCTGCAACCTATTCTCACTACAGGTTCATGATTCCACATGCTGGTCCAAACCCTGGGCTCACTTGCTGCTTCTATCATACTCCTTGCAGTGAACCTTAAATTGAAATATACAGAACCCAGGACATTAACCTTTCATGCTCAACCTTTTGATACCTGACTTTGTATCTCCAACTCGATGACCAACACCACCCCCCATACAATAAATATCAATGTGCCGTTTGCTTTCCTAACTAATGCTGCCCCTTCCTGCAGTCTGAGATAAGCACCCTGTGGTGGTTCAGTGTGACTGCACACTTACTTCTGTGTGTAAAAGTCTCTGAATCTTTCATAAAGTTCTCTCTCAATTCCTTCTCAGTAACAGGCCCTGAATACAGTCCATTGCCAACCTGACTGGGGGTTTACCCTGTATCTACTCTGATTAATGTGTGCTGTCCATTACAGATGATATACAGCTTCCACTCCACAATTCTGACCTATTTTAAACGTGACAACAGTAATCCTGTGACTATTTTGTCTCCAGCACCTCTGTCCATTCCTGTTTTACTGCTCAAAACTGACCAATCACTGAACCCATGGTTGTAAGAGGAAGTCATTGACTGGGAACAATAGGCTGTTCATTGCAGAGGCTCAGGTTGTTTGTTTGTTTGCTTTGCATACCTTTCCCAAACATTCATCAGCTGTTGCACTGATCAGCTCAGACTTCATTGCTTCGAGAAGCCAGTGCGGATAGTAGTCGACCTGTCACTGAGCCTGACACTGCTCATAGCAGAGAGTGAGGAGGCTGTAGGTGGTCCCATCTCCCTCCAGTCACACATCTACACCTCATCGGGAGTCACACGTGAGTAGACATCCTCACACATGCTATAGAACTTGAATTTTGTCTTGTGCTCTGTTTGCATATGTGTGTGTTGAACAGGGACAGTGTGTGGGGGTGGGGGAAGAGAGAGTGTAAATAAATTAAAACTGATGGATCTCCTCTGTCTCATCCACCTGTGGGGCTTCAGGAAGCAATTCCTCACCTCTATCTAAGGTCTCAATGAGGGAGCTCTCGTCTCTGTCTGTGGGGTCCGAGTGAGGGAGATCTCACCTCCATCTGTGGCATCTCAGTGATGGAGAAAAGGAGATGAAACCTCTTACTGTGGGGTTTCAGTGAACGAGATCTCACCTTTGTCATGAAGGAGAAAAGGAGATCCACCTCTGCCTGTGGGGTTTCAGTGAGGGAGAGAGGTATTTATCCTACTATAGATCGATATCCCGTTTCATCCTCAGTTCCCATTAGTACTTACACTTTGTCCTCAGCCTCACTGTGTTGTTTCTCACTGAGTTAATTCCAGTCTTTCATTTCCAGAATGTTTCCGGCTGAACTGACCATTTTGCTGCTGATCCTGGGGTCTCTGGGTGAGTAATGTGTTGTAGGGACAAACTGCGTGCTGTGTACAGTAAGAGGAAGTAGATGTTATTTATTGTTTCTGTAGCTGAGCAGAGACAGCCTGTGTTTGATGGGGAAAAGTACTGCAGGACATGGGGAACATTATGAAGCCAGTTTGACCCTGAAACATACAGCATTAAAGTTGGTGATCAGAAACATCCAGATACCCGGTTCGATAAACCAATATTAGGGAATGCAGGGAGATGGGGAGGCAGACATCTTTCAGCAGAGAATTTCAGGCTTGAAGACAGGAGAAAGCATGGCTGGCAATGCAGTGTTGTTCCCTTAGTAGACTCTATGAAGTATTTATTTAGTTGATGGAGTCCACTTACATTTTCACTTGTTGGTCGTATTCATATAGTTAAAATGATGATTTTACCGAAATTCTTATATTTATTTCAGAATATTCCTCTTTTTTTGACCAGGAAGTTTTTTGATCGGATTGATTCTATTATTTTATCTTTTATTTGTAATAATAACAGACAAAGAATTAGTAAGTGTCACTTACAAAATTTGAAAAAGGATGGAAGTCTTGCTTTGCCTAATCTAAGAATGTGTTTTTGGGCTGTTAATGTGTGATATGTCTTTTTGGTTTACTGGGTTGATAAGAGTGATCGGCCAATTTGGGTAGACCTGGAACTGAAAGTTGTAAAAGAGTTTTATTTAACCTTGTTATTGGGAGCTCCTTTACCTATGCAATTCGTTAAAGTTGTTAATTTAAACCTATATCCTGTGATTAAGTATTCTTTACAAATTTGGCTCCAATTCCACAACTTTTTTAATCTTAAAAAATTTAAACTTTGTAGTTTAATTTACTGAAATTACTTCTGTAAGCCTTCTTTGAGTGACCCAATTTTTTTACTTTGGGAAAATAAAGGTATTAATTCTTTTTTGGATTTATTTAAAGAAGATAGATTGATGTGTTTTGAACAATTAATTGATAAATATTCTCTTTCATACTCACACTTCCTGCAATACCTTCAAGTAAGACATTTTTTACAAAAATATTTAAGTAATTTTCCTTACGTATTGGAGGCTGACCTGTTAGATACTATTATGAGTATGAATCCTTTGATTAAGCGTTCTATTGGAAGAATTTATAATTTATTATTACAATGGGATAAGCGTCCTTTGTCTAAGATTAAACAGGATTGGGAAAAGGAACTTAATTTGGCTTTTATGCTGGAGGATTGGGTGCGGATTTTGAAGTTGGTTAACTCTTCTTCAATTTGTGCTAGCCATTCATTGATTTAATTTAAAACTGTACCTTGTTATCATTTGACAAAGGAGAGACTTTCTAAAATCTTTTCTAATGTTGATAGTCATTGTGATAGATGTAAAACTGAGATAGCTACACTGACACATTTTTTAGTCTTGTTCTATATTGGATCAGTTCTGGAAGTCGGTTTTTCAGCAATTTCTAAAGCACTTAAAATTAATTTACAACGTAATAAATTAACTGTGCTTTTTGGAATAATTCCTCAAAATGTTCATGGTATTTCCGTGTCTGACCAACATATTATTGCATTTGTTACATTGATAGCTAGGAGGGCCATTTTGTTGAAGTGGAAGGATACATCAGCTCCCACTTTATCACAATGGTTCTCTCAAGTGATGCTATGTCTTAGTTTGGAGAAAATTAGAAGTCGAACCTTTGAACCTTTACTTGATTTTGAGAAAAGATGGGGCTCATTTGCTCATTATTATCATTTGAGTTAATTGATATAATTTTTCCATGATCTAATTGTAAATATTTTAGTATATTTTCTTGCTGGTGGTTTGATGCTTATTTTTAGAAGCTTTTTGTATGATGCATGACTCTGGGGTCGTACACCTAATGGGTTCTTTTTTTTTCTCACTTTTCTGCTTAGTAGGTTTTTTTGTTATCACAAATTTTTTTTCAATCTTTAAGATAATGTCTTTTTTGAGACATTGTAAGTGTTGTTACTTCAATGTACTCATGTTATCTTTCCTGTGTAATATAACAATAAAAAGATTTAAAAAGAAAGAAAGAAAGGTAATGCAGTGATTACACTCCAAGAGGCTTGAACTAGAGGGAGTGTTAAGAGGCTGGAGGTGATTACGCTGGGAGGAAGTGGTGAGGCGATGTTGGGATGTGAAAGCAAAGTTGGGTTGTACGTTACTTAACCAGATTAGTGAACACAGGGATGGTTGGTGAAGGAGCCTTCAGACAATTTCAGGTACAGCCAGCAGAGTTTGTGAAGGACAGAGGACAGAGTGGGAGGTAGCTGAAGATGTGAATGAGAGATGGACTGACGCAGAGGCAGAGCTGTGTGATGTCACAGAGGCTGAGCTGTGTGATGTCACTGAGCTGGGTGACGTCACAGAGGCTGAGCTGGGTGACATCACAGAGGCTGAGCTGGGTGATGTCACAGAGGCTGAGCTGGGTGACATCACAGAGGCTCAGCTGGGTGACATCACAGAGGCTGAGCTGGGTGATGTCACAGAGGCTCAGCTGTGTGACATCACAGAGGCTGAGCTGGGTGATGTCACAGAGGCGATTGTCACGGTGGGGAGAGGTGCGACTGGAGCCACATCTGTGACTGCAGCAGACCCGCTGGCTGAGGGAGAAGCCCCAGGAAGGGAGGTACCTGTGCTCCTGGGCAAGGCTTGAGGAAGGACCAAGGCAGTTCCAGTGACTCAGTTCAAACCTGACCTTCATGGAGTTTGCACGGTCTCCCTGTGACCACGTGGACTCAAAGGTTCTCTTGTTTCCCTCTCATGCCAGAGTTCACGTTTGGTTCAGAGTGAGGCAACATCTGTGGACAGGAGTAAAGAGTTGATGTTTCAGTGCAGGACTCTTTATCAGGAATGCAGGTTTGATTGGTTAACTGGCCACTGTAAATGGTTCTTTGTGTGGTGGTGGGTTAGATCCTGGGGGGAGGTGTTGGGTACATCTGGATGATGAAATGTGAATAGTGTTGGACTGGGGTAAGTTTGTGTTTTATGATCAGTGTTCACTCTGTGAGCTGAAGATCCACTTTCTGTGCAGGATATACTGTATAAAAGCTGGAGCTTGATTGGTGAAATTCAGACAGGACTCTTGCCGTTAGTCTGGGGGCATCTCTGGCCAGGTCACCTTCAACCTGATGCATGAACATTGATTTCTCCTTCAGGTATTTTATTTCCCTCGCCCCTTTCCTTTTCTTTTATTCCTTAATCTGGCCTGTAACCTCCTTTCATCACCTGCCGATCACCACCCCCTGCTGCCTCACTGTACTTCCCTTTCTCCCATGATCCCTTCTCCTTCCCTATCAGGCTCCTTCTTCTCCAGCCCATTCCCTTTTCCACCCCCATGGCTTGACCTATCATCTTCCAGCTAGTCCTAACTTCCATCCCCACCTCCAGCCCCACTTTTTCTATTCTGGCATCTTCCTTTCCAGCCCTGAAGAAGAGTTTCAGTTCTAATGGTCGACTGTTTATTCATTTATATCAATGCTGACTGACCTGATGAGCTCCTCGAGCATCATGCATGTGTTGTTCTTGCAATCAGTGTCACTTTATACACCCAGCATCCACTATATTGGGTACAGAGTGTATCTGATAAAGTGGAGACAGGAGTAGGACCCAGAATAGCCTTCTGCTGCTGCAGTCCAAACACGTCTAGGTTCGACGTGTTGAGAGATGCTTTTCTGCACACTGCTGTTGTGACATGTAGTTATATGAGTTACTGTCCCCTGCTTGTCAGCTTGAATCTGTCTGACCATTCTGTGGCCACTTTCATCACCAAGGCACTTTCACCGACAGAACTGCTCCTCAATGAATTTTTGTTTGCTTGTTTTTGCATGATTCTCTGTAAACCTTAGAGACTGACGTGTGTTAAAATCTCAGCTCTTTCTGAGAGTCTCAAACTATCCTCTCTGGCACCAATAATTCCACGATCAAAGTCATTTAGATCGCATTTCTTCCCATTCTGATGTTTGGTCTGACCAACAACTGAACCTCGTGACTCTGCTTTTATGCATTGAGTTGCTGCTACATGATTGGCTAATTAAATGTTTGAATTGACGAGTTGGTGTTCAGATGTACCTAATAAAGTGGCCACTAAGTTTATCCCCAAAGACTTGGTCAACGTGGCCGTCTGAATTCCACTAATTCGCCACACTCTGGCTAAATAAATTCCTCCATATCTCTGTTCTAAAGAGAGATCCCTGTATTCTGAGGTTGTGCCTTCTGGTCCTAGACTCTCCCACTGTGGACATGTCTCTGTGTCCAGTCTATCAAAGCCTTTTCGTATTTGATAGGGCATATAATGGGACTTATCGATGGACACATGGATGGTAGAAGAATGGAGGGTTACGTCGACTTGCTCAGGCTTGTCCTGAAGTCTGCGTCCAGAATTGCTACCTCTCCTGTTGGTTTTGTTATGCCCGATTCAAGAATGGTCTCTTGGGTGGATTCCAAGAGCTCTACTGATTCTGCATCCCTCCTGTGGTCCTAACCCAATTAGTGACAGGATAATTGAAACAGCCTGTCTTCACACAGCTCATAAAGTTGCCACTGCATTTATTCTTTGATCTTCCACTGATGTTGAGCAGCCTGTTGTGCACCTCACAATGTGTATGGCCATTTAATCTTTCCCATTTTAACCAGAATGGCCGTGCAGGCACGTTACTCCATGTATTCTTCCAGTGAATATGGCTCAAACTCTTTGTATTTCATCTGAAATTTGTAATGCAGAATGTTTGGTGGTTTCTTCTCCCAACACTAAGGCATGATCTATCATAAGCCCGTCAGAAAACTTGGTCTCATTTGTTCATCATATTTCTTTTCCTGATCACATCCATTACAATATGAACAATTGAGACAAGACACAAAAATGTTTTGTTTCTCTCTGCCATAATCCTTGTTACCTCTGCCTTCCCCACTCATATCGCTGCCTTTGGCTAATTCCTCTGTACTCCCATACCCCTGTGTCTTATTGAAAGCTCTGAGCTGCAGATCGGAGACTTCAGAATGTAGATTCAGGCTGATTTGTGGAACAATACTGACTTAATTTACAGGGATATGGACACATTAGAGTGTTTCACCACGTTACAGGAAAATTAGAAAACATAATGCATTGTCCAGTAAATTAATTCAAAAAAGAAACACATTGATTTTAGTCACCCCATCGTTTTTGCAGTTCAGAAATTAATCACTGTTTTTCTGCATTTCTTATCAGTGCACTCAGTGTACGTAAAGGTTTGAGATGATATTATTTGAATGAAGTGTTTTCATACTGAAACCTGAGTTCTGTGAGGGTTTCTAACCTGTTGTTTTATTCTGGCAGTTACTGTTTGATTGTATGCCTGAGATCATCAGTTTTGTTTCTGACTTTTAAGTACCAGTGTAAGCTTTTCTGTGACAGAATGAGCTGCCTGCTCACAGGGAGTTAGTTGGGACTTTGAATGTTCTATAAGAGCAAAAACCATTGGAGCAGAATTAGGCCAGTCGGTCAGTCGAGTCTTCTTCACCACTCCATCATGGCTGATTTATTATCCCTCTCAATCCCATACTCCTGCCTACTCACCATAACCTTTGATACCCTGACTAACCAAGAACCTATCAACCTCCGCTTTAAATATACTCAGTGACTCGGTCTCCACAATCATCTTTTGAAATGAACTCCACAGATGCACCACCCTCTGGCTAAAGGAATCCCTCCTCATTTCTGTTCTAAATGAATGTTGCTCTGTTCTGAGTTTGTCCCTCGTGGTCCGAGACTCCACATCCACGCTATCTAGGCCTTTCAATATTTAAGAGGTTTCAATGAGATCCTAGCTCGTTTTTCTAAACTCCAGCTAGAAAAGCCCAGAGTCATCAAATGCTCCTAATACATTAACCCTTTCATTCCCAGAATAAATCTTGGGAAACTGCTCTCGATCCTCTCCCACGCCAGCATATCTTTTCTTAAATAGGGTGCCCAAGACAGCTCTCAATCTTCCAAGATTGGCTAAGCCTCCATATCTCATCCTTGTTCATATATTCTAGCCCTCTCGAAAAGAATGGTAACAGTTCATTTTCCTTCCTTACCACCGACTCAGGATGCAAGGTAACGTTTAGGGACTCCCGCGCAAGGACTCGCAAGTCCCTTTGCACCTCTCATTTTTTTAAATTTTCTTCCCGCTTATAAAATTGACTATGCCTTTATTTCTTCTACCAAAGTGAATGAGCATACACTTCCCTACATTATTCTATCTGCCACTTCTTTGCCCATTCCCCCAATGTGTCTAAGTCCTCCTACACACTCCCTGCTTTCTCAGCATTACCTGTCCTCCACCTAGCTTTCTATTCTCTGAAAATTTGGCCACACAGCCATCAGTTCTATCATCCAAGTCATGGCCAGATAATGTGAAAAGAAATGGTCCCGAAACTAACCCTTGTGGAACACCACTAGTCATCAGCAGCCAGCCAAAAAGGCCCTGTTTATTCCATTTTTTGCCTGCTTCTAGTCAGCCAATATTCTATACAGGTTAGTATCTTTCCTGTAATGCCATGGGCCCTTATCTTGTTAAGCAGATTCATGTATGGCAGCTTGTCAAAAGCCTCTGTTAATTCAAGTAAACAACATCCATTGATTCTCCTTTCATCTATCCTGCTTGCTATTTCCTTAAAGAAGTCCATCAAATTTGTCTGGCAATATTTCCCCTGAAGAAAACCATACCGACTTTGGCCTACTTTATCACATGCATCCAACATCTTCCCAACCACTGAAGTCATGCTAACTGGCCTTTGATTTCCTTTGTTTTGATTCCTTCCTTTCTTAATGAGTAGACAGACAATTGCAATTTTCCATTGCTCCAGAAACATTTGAGAATCTAGTGATTCTTGAAAAATCAATAGTAATTCCTCCACAATCTCTCACTTGCCTCGTTCAGAACCCTATAGTTTAGCCATCTGGTCCAGGTGACTGATCTACCTTCAAACCTTTCGGCTTCCCAAGCACCTTTTCCATAGTAATGGCAACTCTCTTCTGTCCCCGACACTCTTAATGTTCTGACGCAAAATACTCATTGAATTCATCTATCATTTCTACGTACCTCATTATTACCTCTCTGGTGTGTCATGTACCCTGTGACGGTTTAAAGATCCAGCAGAAATGGAAAACACTTTGCAGTCCAGTATTGCTACTAACTAGTAATATTTATTAGTAACTATGCAATACAGTAATATAAATACAGATAAATCAAATGAGTTAGCATTGATTATATATAAGGAAGTGTGGAAATATATGAAAACCAAGCTTCTTCAAGTCTAGGGGTAAATAGATACAGTCTTACGATGATGAGTAAAGTTCAGTTCAGTTTGTGGTATTGAGGTGAGTAGTGATGGAAAGAGAGAGAGGAAGAGATTTGAGTCTTCAGGTGAGCTGACGCCATTGATCTTCCCGTTGTTACTGACTGTGACCACAACAAAAGGGACCTTTCTCCTGTGGTGGAGCTATCAACCCAGGCGAGGGTTGGACACACAAATAACTCCCCACCGGTCATGCCCTGTTCACACTGCGAGAGCCACTGATCGATCCTCCAAAAACCCACTTTTTCTGTGGGCAACAACAAAGCTCATTCATTGTCCAAAATCATGTGTCCCAGGTCTATCATCTGACCTATTTATGTCCCCGTGCTGAATACCAACTGTCATTCAAACAGCTTCTCCCTTCGCTGTCTGTAAGAACGTACAAGCAGACAATGTCCTTGTAGAAAGGATAAACAAACTGTGAGCAGTCTTCGTCTCTCTCTCTCTTAAAAACAAGATGTCGGTGTTAAGTAACTCTCTCTCTCTCTTTTCAAAAGCACAGTTCATAGGGGTAATTCAGGACCCCATCACAGGTGTTATTTTCCAGTGGTCCAACATCCGTTCCTACTTCTCTTTTACTCTGACAAACTCTTTTGGTTATACCTTCATATTTCATCATTTCTCACATTTTTTTTCAGTTGACTTCTGTTGATTTTTGAAAGTTTCCTCATCCTTGATTTTCCAACTAATGTTTGCTCTATTATATGCCTTAGCTTTTGCTTTAATGCTGTCTTTAACTTCCCTTGTCAGCCACGGTTGCCTTATTGTCCCTTTAGAATATCTCTTCATCTTTGGGATGTATCTATCCTGTGCCTTCCCGAATTGCCCCAGAAACACACGTTCCCTGCATGGCCACGTAGTTTGTTCCTGGTTCTCCTCTTTCCTTCCACATCACAACGACTTGCAGGAATGGAGTTGGGTGGGGGATAACAAAGGCTGAATGATCAGTGAATATTAGATAAAAAACAGGTCATCTTTCTGTCCCTCATTTGCAGCCTCCACCACCAGTGATCCATGTGTAAATCACACCATCCTGGATCAGCCCTGGAGGAGCTCGAATTGCTCTGTCACTCGGTGCAGTGGTCAGTGGATGGATGATGGACACCTTACAGAAGGATGGTACAGATTTAGCAGGTGAGGTTCAGCAGCTCCTGCTGCTTACATCTCCTGGGTTCCCAGTTACATCTTAAGGGGATGGTATCAGTGAATTCATCATCATCTTCCTGGCTCTTTCTATATTCCATGTGTGAGCTAGCAATATAAATTGCCCTCTAGATTCCCTAGCCTAAGCAAATGTATCAGTTGGTGGGGTAGAGATATTCAAGGAGATGTGACACGGTCTTTCCCTCTGCTAGCCTGCAGGTCACCCTTGGGCAAGGTGTACCACCTGCTTAGACCTCACCACACTGCACCCGCCCCCCCCAGCACCGACGTGGGACACATGAAGCTAGGGGAGCAGGTAGTGGATGGCCATATAGCAGTTGCTGCATATCCCAGGTCCTGTTTATGTGACCACTGATGCCAGCAGACTATCCCTGAAGAATATGGATATGGCATCTTGTAAAGATACTGCCCAGTAGAAGGGAATGACAAATCACTTCTGCAGAAAGGTTTGCAAAGGACAATCATGGAACGACCTTGATCGGCCATGGTCATATGACACAGCAAATTATAATAACAAAAAATGTAAATGAGTCAGTTGTGTTTTGTAGGTATTTTTTGGTTAGAGGAAGTGGTGAATGGTGGTGAAAGGAGCACTTTCCAAGGGTACAGTCTGAACCTGATGGGCTGAATGGTTTCCTTCTGCATTTAGACTGTATATCATGAGGGTAAAATGTGATAGAATGAGTCGGGCAGAGAAGCGACGAATGTCACTTTGCGGGTGGGGGGGGCAGTGTGTGGGTGCAGGGAAGAGGAAACTCCCTCACTCATCTTTGAGGAAATGATCATTTGCACAGGAATTTAGAAGGGGCAGAGGACAAACGAAGTTTCCTGTGATCTGACCAGAGCTGGACAGTGTGTGGGTATAATAGACCACAGTTCCTGGTCTGGGACTGACTCTCTGATCACTGTTTCAGTCACGGCAATGTGAAGATCCCTGAGACTACGGTTCCATTCTTTCACTGCTCTGCATGGAGTCCAGGCTGGTTAAACGGTAGGTTTACAAGAATTTACCACAGTTATTATTGAGTAAGGTAAGATTGACAATCTCAGTCTCTTGTGACCTGAAGGGCTATGTTGGTTGGAGTCAGGGCTTTAGTTGGCTGCAGTAGGGTAATCAGTAGAGTTCACGGAGGGGTTTCCTCACAGTTACTCAGTCTCCACTCCAGTTGTGGATCTTTATGGAGTCCAGAGGAGGGGTGGCTTTGCAGGAGTGTTGTGGATCAACCTTCTTGACCCCCTTACAGATTGAATATAGCACCACTTCATTCAAAGTTCTTCTTTCATTAAAAATTCTCTTTTGCCCTTCACGACGATAGTGTTTAGGCAAGCAGTGAAAGCCCTCCATTGCCCAGTTCCATTCCAATATCCTGTGATCTTATGGACAGGAATTCACAACCTTTTTCTATGCCACGGACCCCTCTCATTAAGACCATAGGAGCAGAATTAAGCCATTTGGCCCATCAAGTCCACTCCACCATTCAATCATGGCTGATCCTTTTTCCCCTCTTCTGCCCCGCTCCCTGGCCTTCTCTCTGTAACACCTGATGCAATGACTAATCAAGACTCTCTCAACCTCCACCTTAAATACATCCAGTGACCTGGCCTACACAGCTGCCTGAGGAGGGTCTATGGCCCTCAGGTTGGGAACCCCTGTCCGAGGACATTACCAGCATGTATTCACCTCAGGATGCATGGATTGAGGGGAGTGGAATGTGAACTTTTGACTGAGAATGGAACGGTCCTTGGGCTGTGAACCACTGTGCTTTGGCAGGTACTGATATCATTCCCGGCTGTACCATGGGAGCAGATTCATTTTATAGTAATTGTAAACCTTATTACAGGTCCCCATCCCGATGTCGGAGTAGGTTCATTTTACAGTGTTTATAAACCTCATTCCAGGTTCCCATCCTGACGTGGGAGATGGCGAAGTGACCAGCACTATCTGTTTCAACTGGATTAAAGACAATCCGCAGAGAGAGACTTGCACCAAGCAAATGGACATCAGGATCAAAAACTGCACAGCTTACTTTGTGTACGAGTTGAAGCCGACACCTGGTGTTTACAGTGTGTATTGTACAGGTATGTCTGTCTTCATATCGGCGCTGTACATCTGTGTGTCTGTCAAACACAGTGAATTTCTGGGCCATCCAAATCTTTCAACAGCCAGAGTGGCCTGAATTTTCCAATTGGCCATCAGTGATCAGCTCACTTAGTTTTCCCTGACGTCCAGAATGAGACAAATGCTGTGTCTGAACTCAATGCCTTGACCAATAAAAGCAGGCATTCCATAAGCCACCTCAACCACCTTATCGACCTGTGTAGCCAGTTTCAAGGAGGTACGAACCAAGATCCCAAGATCCCTCTGCTCAGCAACAATACTGAGAACCTTGCCCTTAACAGTGTGCTGTCTCTTTCCTGTATCAGTTTGTCTGAAAGTCTCAGGTATTGAAACTTTGTGAAAATTTAAATGAAGCTGAGTCACAGCAGTTTTATTGAACTGTGTTGAACACAGTAAAGCACACCAAACACTCCAGGAAACATCAATGAAGAATGACTATTAAGAGGCTGGGAATTTGTCCTAATATCCATGTACACTAATAGCTAAACTAGGAGAGGGTGACTGTTCCCTGCAGGGCTTCCCACATTGAAACACAAAACCTGAATGCAGGTCTTTTTTTCTGGTGTGGAAGATGATTGTCAGAGTGAACACACAGAATGGGAGCTGGAGCAGAGGCTGTTCTTTGAGTTTAGTGGACACCATAAGACCATAAGATATCAGAGAATAGGCCATTTGGCCCATCGAGTCTGTTCTGCCATTTCATCATGGCTGATCCATTTCCCTCTCAGCTCCAATCTCCTGTCTTCATGCCCATAATCTATCAACCTCTGCCTTAAATATACCCACTGACTTGGCCTCCACACCTTCCTATGCCAATGACTTGCACCTATTCACTACTCTCTGGGCTAAAGAAATTCCTCCTCATCTCCATTCTAAGTGGACATATTGTATTTGTAGTTATTTTATTTCTTACATCCAAGGGACCTTTATGTTGCATCTTCAGCGCATTGTACAAGCAATAAAGAAGGGAAATGTGGGAGGATATTGCCCAACACTAGCATTGTATATTTCAAACAAGAGAAAATCTGCAGATGCTGGAAATCCAAAGACCACACACAAAATGCTGGAGGAACTCGGTGGGCCAGACAGCATCTGTGGAAATGAGTACAGTCGACATTTCAGGCTGACACCCTTTAACAGGACTGGAGAAAAATAGATGAGAAATTTAAAAAGTGGGTGGAGGGGAGAGATATAAACACAAGGTCATAGGTGAAACCGGAAGGGGAGTGATGAAGGAAAGAGCTGGGAAATTGATAGATGAAAGAGTTACAGGGCTGGAGAAGTGGGAGTCTAGGAGAGAATGGAAGGCCATGGAAGAATGAAAAGAGGAGGAGAATCAGAGGGAGGTGATGGGCAGGCAAGGAGAGAGGGAAAAGGGGACGGGGAAACATCGACTGTAATTTGTTTCCATAGACGTTGCCTGGCATGCTTAGTTCCTCCAGCATTTTGTGAGGATTGCACACCTAAATGTTGTGTATACATGTATGTACAGTCAGATCAATGTACCATCAGATATACAATCAGATCAATGTAAAGCTGATTGCCTGGTGAGAGAATCTGTCCCAGATCCTGTTGGTCCTGGCCTTAATGCTATGGTACCGTTTGCCAAATGGCTACTCTGAGGCTGTGTCCTCTGTTCTAGACTCCCCTACCACTGATCACATCCACTGAGACAGGGCTATGGTGACATCACTGGCAGTGTTTATCTCTGTTTATTTTACTGTTTCAGGATTGATTTTTTTAAACTCTTATTTGTGGGGCAGTAGATTGTCATGGTGCATTTGAACACTAATTACGTTGATGAGTTATAGACAATTGTTGCAGGGACACTAGCCTTTCGGTCCATTAAGAATGTGCTGACCCATTCTAATCAACGCTGCATAGATTACAGTTCGCTCTCCCCACATGCACGTCACTCGACCATATACCAGAGCAGTATATGGTGGCTTTTTAATCTACATATTTAAAAAAAAAGCACCAGGTGAAATGTGGTTACTAACAGAAGGTGGCAAATATGAGAGATGACCGGGTTTAAAATTGGTTCATTAGCCTTCCCAAGGGGAAGGGAAGAAATGGGAGGTCTAAGTGCTTAGGTGAAAGGGGGTGGTGATAATGACAATCATGAGTGATTGTCAGCCCGGTAACAAAGGATAGCACAGCATTTTACGGTACCTTTAACCCAGGTTGAGCAAGGTTCACCAGAATGACTCTGGGAATGAAGGGGTTAACATAGGAGGAGCATTTGGCAGCTTTGGGCCTGTTGTCACTGGAATTTAGAAGAATGCAGGGGAATCTCAATAAAACCTGCCGAGTGTTGAAAGGACTAGATGGGGTGGATGTGGACAGGATGTTTCCTCTGTGGGGGTATCCAGACCTGGAGGACACAGCTCAAAATTGAGAACAGAAGCAAGGAGGATTTTTTTAGCCAGAGAACGGTGGATCTGAAGAATGCTGTGCCACAGACTGCAGAAGTTGATAGTTTCCTGATCGGTCAGGGCGACAAAGGATATGGTGAGAGGGGCTCCGGGATGCAATGGCAGAGCAGACTCCATGGGCTGAATGGCCTGATTCTGGTCCTGTATCTTATGGTCTTATGTTGCCTGCAAGAGTTTGTACGTTCTCCCTGTGACAGCACGGGTTTCCTTGGGTGCTCCAGATTCCTCCCACGGTCTAAAGATGTACCAATTGGTCGTTGTAAATTGTCCCACAGTTGGGATCGGGTTAAGTTGAGAGATTCTGGCCGCTGCAGAACGAAGGGCTGAGAATAAAATCTGAGAATAGCAGAGAGATGTTGGACTGGTGGTACTGAATGGAGGAGAGACAGAAAAGAGTAGCAGAGCGATGGATAAGATTGAGGAGAGGTTGCAGGAGTGTGGCAGGGAACAGAGGTGGGCTGATGGGTGAGAGGAAGAGTGTGGATGGCACTTGTTACAGGGGAGAGAGTGCTGGGGGAGAGTGAAGCTGGGGATGAGGATAACACGGGGGAGTGGTGGTGGGAAGTGGTGACATGGCCCTCAGGACTTTGATCAGCATCAGAGTGCAGAATGCAGGTGGCCATTTTAGCAGAAATTGATGATGGGGCTTCCTGCATTACCACAACTCCGAGTGCAGTTGACTAACGTTCTCCAGTACACCCAGAGTGAATGGCTGGGCTGCTCTTCCTGTTCCCCATCAGTTTCTCACTGGTGTGAGTTTGTGGGTGTGATGGACCAAGTGCAATGGAGCCAAGCTGTGGAATGAGGCAACGTTTCCACCATTCATTTGTGGGATTGATCACTGATTGGAGAACAAGACTGTTGCTTTTCCTGTGGGGATGGTGGAAGTGGACTGGGTGAATAAGATGTTGTGTGATATCAGGTGACCTTAAAAACTAATCATTGTCACCCTGTCCCTCAGTTACAGACTCCGCACTTGGTGATCCGTGTGCAAATTACGGCATCTTGGATCAGCCCTGGAGGAGAATGAATTCTCCCAGCACAAGAGAACAATGTATGTCTGACAGATATCTTGAAGAAGGATGGTACAGATTCAGCAGGTAATGAGGGAATAATGTCTTCAAACCCAGCATGAAGGGAGATTGAAGGGTGTGGGAAGGGGAATTGCTGGAAGACCAGATTATCGGTCGTCACAATGGGGCAGCGGGCAACTGTAGGGCTAAGAGAGCTGACACATTCTACACAGTGAGTGAGTGACCTGGAGGGAGAAATGGAAAATAGGGATGGAGAATTAAAAAAGAGGATTAGATGGCATGGGGGAAGGTTGAAAGCAGACAGGGTGAGGATAGGGTTCAATTCTCAAAGTGAGTACTCTGCCTCAATTTAGGAATGCATTCTCCAATTGTTATTTCAGTTCCGGCAGATGGAAAATTCCTGAGACAGCAGTTCCACAGGGCTGTTGCTGCAGGAAGAGACAAGGCTGGTTGGAAGGTAGGCTCAGAGTTCACAACAGTTGGGTTTAATTTTCCTTTCAGGAGGGTCAGAATGATGACCCAGGTCTCTGCACAGGCCCATAAGCATGGACACTAATCTCCACGTCTCTGAAAGATGCATCCCACAGTCACTCAAACCATACACTGGCCCTGAATCCAAATGCAGTCTGGCAGTGGAGTGCCACCTTCCTGTTCTTTTCTGGCAGTGGTGTTGTGGGTCTGTCTGCTGACCACACTGAGACTACGGACTGGAACAACTGGGTTCCTGATTCAGCTGTGGATTCACTTTCGTAAACTTCAATTCAGAATGCCATCTGCTTACTTTTATTGTTTGCAACATTGGATTGTTGACAATCTTTTTTTAAAAAACAGGTTCTATAGTTTTTTTTTCTATTGTTTGGGATTGCCTGTAAGGAGACAAATCTCACAGTTCTATATAGTATGCATATTTTGCTATTAAAGGCACTTTGAACTTTGACATCACTCCAGATCAGAACCAGGAAAGGTTTTGTGGTTCCATTGTTTGCCCTGGAGGAGCAGTTCCCAAGCAGCCCGGCCTGTCTCAGGGCAACCAGAGATCATGAACTAATGAAAGTGATGCTGTTTCTATTTCAAATTGTGTAAATTCAGCTTTTCATTGCTGATTATCTGTCTTTAATTTGTGCTCTCTTAATCTGTGTGTTCCAATTTGTTTTTATGTTAAATTTATATTTAAATGGTTTGAATTTTAAGATTAAATGTAAAATGTTTTCTCAAGTACAGAAACATATATTTATAATATTTGCAGTAAGTATGGTTAGGGTATGTTGTAAGTAAAAATAAAATCAAAAATTAATTTCTTTCCTTTGTGATAAGTGGAGGTCCCTCACAATTCAACTCTGCACTGGAGAAACATTGAGAGGTTGTAAACAAGGTCAAGTCCCTCAATATTGAGCAGTACCAGAACTTTACCGTTGTTCTTCACCACAATATGATTTCAAGACCAGTGAATGTCTCTGAATATCAGTGAATCTCGATAGTCTTTGACTTTCTTATCTGGTTAGCCTGGGTAGTGGCTTTGTCACCGTTTACTCCTCAATCACACTTCATTTACTTATGCACACCACTGTTCTGAAGTTTGAACACAGAAATGCCATTTCTGTATGGAAATTGACCAGTGGTTACAGATATTGACAAATTGGTAACATTGTGTTTGATCAAGCCCCTATTTGCATGATGAATCTCTAATCACACAACAATAATACAGATATTAATCATCAATACAACCTATACATTAAAAAAATAACATCTGTTAGTCTTGCGAGACCATGGATCTGCACCTGGAAAGTCTTCGCTCTCCAGGACGCAGTCCTGGACAAAGTTGTATGGAAGACCGGCAGTTGCCCATGCTGCAAGTCTCTCCTCTCCACGACACTGATCGTGTCCAAGGGAAGGGCATTAGGACCCATACAGCTTGGCACCAGTGTCATCGCACAGCAATGTGTGATTAAGTGCCTTGCTCAAGGACACAACACGCTGTCTCGGCTGGGGCTCGAACTCACGACCTTCAGATCGCTAGTCCAATGCCTTAACAACTTGGCCATGTGCCCACCCATAAAAGACCCATGATACTCAGAATTAATATACAGTAACTGTTACCCTAGAATCCTTCATTTGCATTCTTGTAATGACAAATGGCTCCAGTCCCCTGCTGTGCCAAGTGAAGCTACGCTCTTCAAAGATTTCTCTTCAGAGACTCATCTTGCTCTATCCCACTTTAACCTCCGTTGGCTCTACACTTTAACTTCCTTAATTGCTCCCTCTTTCACCATTCACCCATTCCTGTTTTCCTCTCTCATCTCACCTCCTTACCTGCCCATTACCTTCTGGTGCTCCTCCCCCTTCCCTCTCTCCAATGGGTTTCTGCCCTCTCCTGTCAGATTCCCCTTTCTCCAGCCCTTTATCTCTTTAAGCAATCGACTTCCCAGCTCCTTACTTCAACCCTCCCCCTCTCACAGCTTTACCATCACCTACCACCTTGTACTTCTTCCTCCCTTTCCCCACCTCACTGTTCTATCTTCTCATCTTTCTTTTCCCCAGTCCTGATGAAAATTCTCGGCCTGAATCACTTACTCTTTTCCATTGGTGCTGCTGAGTTTCTCCAGCATTTTCTGCATGTTGCATAAACTACCTTTGCCTGAACACTACCTTAACCCTTGCCTTGCTGCATCTTCCAATGCTTCACGGACTGCCAGGGTAAACCTGGAGAACTACAAGCCCTTAGCAGCTGGAGCCAACTTCAGAGAGTGAACTGATCTTCGTTATTTTGGTCCTGTATTATGGTTAACTGCAATAAGTGTTGAACATGTGACCATCTCTCTGTGAAACAATGTTTTGTTTGAAATGTGATCATCTGGCCTGGTGGTGCATCTTCACCAGCTGTCCAATGTGCATCAGGGATGAGGCTGGAGCTTCCCGTCCAGGCCCTGGGCCCACAGGCTCTCATCAGCAGGGGCTGATCTCAGGGACCTGGATCTGTAGCAGGGAGTTTGGATTGCAGGCTGGGGTGGGGTTGAAAGCAAAAGCTTGCTATTGACTGAGGCCAGAGCAGATCATGGGTGAATCTGAAACCTGCATTAGAATGGTCCACATTCACATTCCCCATTGCGCTGGGTACACTTTACTATGTTTGCTGTCTGGTAAGATGGCAGCACACACAGATGCAGAGCCAATAAAATCTGTCTTTTTTAAAACATCTTTTCTTTCGATCACAAGCTGGACATTCAGAATTACTTCAAGTACTGCAGGTCTACTCCATCAGCGTGTTGCTCCTTGGTGGAGGAGCTGGACTTGTTGGGTCCGTGTTGCTGTCAGAGTTGGTTTGCAAAGGTGGTGTGCAGTCTACCAGCATGTGATAGGGTTTTAGTTGTTTCTCCGATAATCACAAGGCCCTGTTGGGCATTGGTAATATGGAATGCTGAATGTCTGGTTCACTGGTTTATTGGGGGATCAGCTGTAGTGAGGACCGGGCATCATGCTGTGGTGTTGCCTGTTTGCAGCCGTCCAGGAGAGAGACATCGGAGTCAGTGCCGGAGACGGTGTGACGTGGTGACCATGTTGGCATCGGTGCTGCCCTCCAGTGGCCACTCAGTGGAAGATGAGCTGGACTGGGTTCGACTGCATATTGCTGCGGGCTTGCTCTTGCCAACACATTCATGGGCTCGGGGAATTGGGCAATATTATATCATTGAGTGATTGTATGTTTAACTGCTATCTGATATATATGTTATACGTGCCTTGTGCTGTGTATTTCTGTTGGCACTGTTTTCTTTCACTTTGGTCCTGGAGTAACATTGTTTTGTTTGGCGTGTATTCATGGATGGTTGAATGACAATTAAACTTGTATTAACCTTATTCCAGGTTCCCATCCCGCTGTGGCAGAGGGGGAGGTGATGAGAAGAGTTTGCTTCACCGAGAATGGAAACACCAATCCTGAATCCGGTGTGAGTGGACAGGGCGCAAGTCAAAACAGCAACGCTTGTCTGGACATTAAGATCAAAAATTGCATTGGCTACTTTGTGTATCTGCTGAAGCCGACACCTAGTAATCACACTGTGTACTGCACAGGTATGTCCCTGCTCTCATTCACACAGAGGTGTCAGGGGTGAGGGGAAATTCTGTGATATCCTGAGTTATCAGTACCCGTAATGGACTCTGCCCCGTACGTCCCTCTGAAGCAAACTGCCCAGCATGTACAGTTTGATGCAGAGGTTGTCTGCACGTGTGGCTGGATCCTTACAATTACACTGTCATAATTTGTTACAGGTAAGTCTAAAATCCAAGCAAGAGAGTGCTTCCTCGTACATGGATTCTGCACATTCAGTTTTACCATTGCATCTTTTCTTTGATGGAGAGACTCATAGTTCCAACATGAACACTGAACAATTGCCTTCTGTACATGTCATGTCAGAATCACAATCCAGTTTATTATCACCAGCATGTGTCGTGAAATTTGTTAACTTAGCAGCAGCAGTAGAAGACAATATAGAAAGAAAAAAAATAAAAGAATCAATCAATTCCAGTAGTATGTAGATACATAATTAAATGATCAAAGAGGCAGGTAGTTTTGAGAAAGTACAGAGTTGAGAGAAGGACTCAGATGGATTAGGAGAATGGGCAAAGAAGTGGCAGATTGAATACAGTATCGGGAAGTGTATGGTTATGTACTTCGTTAGAAGAAATGAAAGGTTCTCTCCATTTTCAGCATGGAGTGAAAATTCAAAAATCTGAATTGCACAGGGACTTGGGAGCTTTTGTACAGGATTCCCAAAAGGTTAATTTCCAGGATGAGTCACTGGTCAGGAAGGTAATACGATGTTACCACTCATTTCAGGAGGACTAGAATAGAAAAGCAAGGATATAATGTTGAGGCTTTATGAAGCACTGGTAAGGCATCACTTGGAGTATTGTAATCGGGTCTGGGCAACTTATTCTAGAAAGGATGTGCTGAAACTGGAGAGGGTTCAAAGGAGATTAATGAAAATGATTCCAGGATTGATCGGTGTGTCATAGTGTTTGATTGCTCCGGGCCTGCATTCACTAGAATTTAGAAGAATGAGGGGTGACCTAATTGAAACCTATCTGCTTTTGAAAGTGGATATGGTAGGGATGGTTCCCCTGGTGAGAGAGCCCAGGACCAGATGACACAACCTCAGAACAGAGGATCTCCCTTTTAGAACAGAGATAAGGATGAATATCTCCAGCCTGTGAGTGGTGAATCTATGGAATTTGTTGACGCAGATGACTCTGGAGACAATCCTTACATATATTTAAGGCAGAGGTTGATCGATTCTTGATTGGCCAGGGCACAAAGGGATATGGGGAGAAGGCAAGAGAGGAAAAATGGATCAGCCACCTTGTAATTGTGGAGCAGTCTCAATGGGCCACGTGGCCAAATTGTACTCCTCTAGCTTATGGTCTTATATCAGAGGTAGATAAAACTAGGGAATGTGTAGCAGTGGTTTAGAGGGTTTGTGAAGCAGATCTTAACCCCTGGAGCAGCAAATGCTTGGAATGCACTGCCTCAGAGAGTGGTTGCTGATAGAACTTCTGTGTCCAGCTGAGTAAGAATCATTTCGGCAAAGAAGGGCCATGGACCAGGTTGGGACTGATAGGACTGAGGGGTGGGCACTGTCAGTATGGATGTTTATACACAGCATGATTCAGTTTTACTGCCACCAATTCAATAAAGAGAGCTGGAAGATGAAACTGCACTGACAGTGTTTATGTGAGTAGGTGATCATTATTTTGGAGTGTACACCTGAGGTTGGTGGAGTGGGGGTGAGTTACAAGAGGCATTAATATCAACACTGTTAATGAATAATGCTAATTAAGATTATTGTTTATACCATTGACACTGAGCATACTCCTGCTGCAGTTTCCACACTTGGTGATCCGTGTGTAAATCACACTATCCTGGATCAGCCCTGGAGGAGCACGAATTGTTCATTGGAAGAATGCAGTAAATACATGGATGATCGAACCTGGACAGAAGGATGGTACCGATTCAAGAGGTAATGGGAGGAGACAATTAAATTAATATCAGTCAATCAAATGGAGAATATGCTGGGAACAAGGGGAATGTAAAGGGAAATTTGTTTATTTTCTTACAGTTATGTGGCAGAGTCCATAAACATCCTTGCGTCTGGGACAGAGAATGGATAAGGTTGTCTGGGATCATCATGTAGAAAAGAATGGATACACAGGGTTTTGAGTTATTATTGAAAGAAATGGGACAAGTTGTGGATACATAGAGATGTTGGCATCAGTCAAACAGGGAGTGGAATCATCAGTCACAGGCATGGAACAGGGAGTGGGTGCAGGAAGTCTGAGATCTGGCAGAGACTGAACGTAGGAAGTGGGAAGCTCTCAATCCCTTTCCTTGGTGATGGGGCATTGATGATATAGAGAAAAGCACAAAGTATAAAAGGGACACAACATGGGAAATGCTGGAGAAACTCAGCAGGTCGAGCAACGTCTTTGATGAGGAATGAATACTCACCATTTTAAGCCAGGACCCTTCATCGGGACTGGGAAGAAAGGAAGCAAAATCCAGTTTAAGAAGATGTGCAGGGGGGATTTAAGTGGAGAACAAGCTGGAAGGTGATAGATGAGGCCAGGAGATGTGGGTGGGGACGATGTGAGAAGCTGGGATTGAAGTCAGCACACCATCGCAGACTTCAAAGCTAAACGCAGTGGAGTTTCCAACATTGCTGCCCCTCTCCCAGGTGAGCAACATCTTTTTTGTGCTTTATTTGATGTTGCCAATTCTGAGCCCCTGAAGAGAGCAGCTGATGTGACCGGCAGCTTGGTCATCTGAGGCCGAAGTACGCAAGTGTTTCCAATGAGTGGACAGTCGCACAGCTCTAGGTCCGGACGTCTTCCCAGGGCAAGTACTCAGGATGTACGTGGCACAACTGGCAGGTGTGTTTACAAACATTATTAATCTCTCTCCCAGTGTGGAGTGTGCTCCTGCTTCAAAACATCCACCATTGTTCCGGTACCGAAAAGGACCAAGACAACATGTCTGAATGTCCTGTTGCATTCACCTCAAGAGTAAGCAAGTTTTTTAGTGGCTGGTCAAGGACTACATCTGCAGCATACTACCACCCACACTGGACCCCCTACAATTCACCTACCCACACAACCGATCAACGGATAATGCAATAGCCACAGCTCTACACACGGTCATTACACACCTGGAGAAGAGGGATGCTTATGTGAGAATGCTGTTCTTGGACTGCAGTCAGCATTCAACACCTTAATTCCCTCCAGGCTCAACAAGAAGCTCAGAGACCCCAGCCTTCACCCTGCCTCGTGTAGATAGATCCTGGATTTCCTGTCAGATCGCTGGCAGGCGGTAAGAGTGGGCTCCCTCACCTGTGCCCCTCAACACTGATGCCCCTCAGGGCTGTGTCGTAAGCCCCCTCCTTTACTCTCTGTATACCCATGGCTGTGTCAAAAATCACAGCTCCCATCTGCGAATTAAATTTTCTGACGACACTACAATGATTGGCCTGATCTCAAATAATAACAAGGTAGCCGTCAGAGAAGTAGCCGACTGGTGGCGTAGTGGCGTCAGCGCTGGACTTCAGGGAGAAAGGTCCCGAGTTCATTTCCAGCCGGCTCCCTTGCACGCTTTCCATCCGTGCTGGGTTGAGCGTCGAGCTAGAAACTCGACCTCGTAAAAAAAAAACCTGGTGAATGCTACAGAAACGCCACATGATGAGCAATCACCAAAAAGATCGGTGCAAAAAGCTTGTCATGACGGCGCCCCAATGACTTCACCAGGAGTTAACGGCATCCTTCTTCTGTAGAGGAGTCATAATCCTGACACAGCGCTGACAAGAAAACATCCTCTCCCTCCAGTCGCTAAAACAAAGGAGCTGATTGTGAACCACAGGAGGAATGGAGACAGGATAACCTCTATTGACTTCAATGGATCTGGGGTTGAGAGGGTGAACAGCTTTAAGTTCCTCGGCATAAACATCACCGAGGATCTCACATGGTCTGTACGTACCGGCTGAGTGGTGAAAAAGGCACTTTCATCTCAGATGGCTGAAGAAGTTCGGTATGGGCCACCAAAATCTCAAGAACTTTCTATAGGGGCACAAAAGAGAACATCCTGACAGGCTACATCTCTGTCTGGTATGGGAACTGTATTCCCTCAATCGCAAGACTCTACAGAGAGTGTTACGGACAACCCAGCGCATCTGTAGATGTAAACTTTCCACTATTCAGGACATTTACAAAGACGTGTGTAAAAAAGGCTTGAAGGATCATTGGGGAACCAAGCCACCCCAACCACAAACTGTTCCAGCTGCAATCATCTGGGAAACGGTACTGCAGCATAAAAGCCAGGACCAACAGGCTCCAGGACAGCTTCTTCCACCAGGCAATCAGACTGATTAATTCATGCTGACACAACTGTATTTCTATGTTATTTTGACTGTCCTGTTGTACATACTATTCATAAATTACTATAAATTGCACATTGCACATTTAGACTGAGACGTAATGTGAAGATTTTTACTGCTCATGTATATGAAGGATGCAAGTAATAAAGTCTATTAAATTTGATGGTTAGAAGAGCCAGAGGAAGAAGGAATCTGATGGGAGTGGACAGTGCAGTAAAGGGAACGAGGTGGGGAGGCAGAGGGAGGTGGTGGCATTGACATGAGGCAAGGGAGGAGAGAAGAGGGCAATTTGGCTACAATCTATTTCTGTTTCCTTCCAGTTTGGATGAACGTTCTCAGATGAAAATGTCATGAGTTTATTGCCAACAGATGCTGCATTTATTACCTGCATTTGCAGTTTATTTACAATTCACAATCCTGATGTTTACTTTGTACTTTATACTTTATTGTCACCAAACAATTGACACTAGAACGTACAATCATCAGAGCGATATTTGATTCTGCGCTTCCCGCTGCCTGGATTACAAATCGATAGTAATTATTAAAAAAAACAAATTATAAATCATAAATAGATGGAATATAAGGTAGTGCAAAAACACCGAGAGGCAGGTCCGGATATTTGGAGGTACGGCCCAGATCCGGGTCAGGATCCGTTCAGCAGTCTTATCACAGATGGAAAGAAGCTGTTCCTAAATCTGGCCGTCGAGTCTTCAAGCTCCTGAGCCTTTTCCCGGAGGGAAGAGGGACAAAAAGTGTGTTGGCTGGGGGAGTCGTGTCCTTGATTATCCTGGCAGCACTGCTCCGACAGCATGCGGTGTAAAGTGAGTTCAAGGATGGAAGATTGGTTTGTGTGATGTGCTGCGCCGTGTTCACGAACTTGTGCAGCTTCTTTCAGTCTTGGACAGAACAACTTCCATACCAGGTTGTGATGCACCCAAGAAGAACGCTTTCTACAGTGCATCTATAAAAATTAGGGTTTTAGGAGACAGGCCAAATTTCTTTAGTTTTCTCAGGAGGTAAAGTTTAGCGATCCCGTTTACAGTTACTGTTCTAAAGATTTGCTAAATATGCCTGCAGATAAAGAACCTCAGGATTGTATGTGGTTACGGTATGTACTCTGATAATAAATTTTACTTTGAACCTTGCCTAACTTACTAAGTTTCTGCAGCACTTCATGAGTGTTGCTCAGGATTTCCTGCATCAGCAGAATATTTTACGTCAAATATCAAACAGTGCTTCCTGAGATTAGCGAGAATATCAAACCAATGGAATGGGCTCCAGTTCCTGCTCATTCTCTCAGTGGATGCTCAGCTGAGGATGTTGATGCTTTCTTTTCCAGTTCTGGGGGCTGGAGGATTCCTGAGACTATCGTTCAACCATACAAGTGCTCCGGGACAAGTCCAGGCTGGTTAAACGGTAAGGTCATAGTGTGCGACAGCGGGGCTTGGTTACTTTTCAGGTAGGGCAGACTCGACACAGAAACAGGTCTTGACATCCCTGAGAAATGCTCCCCACAGTCACTTAAGTCATGTTGCAGTTCTGGTCCCACATGGAACCTGACAGTGGTGCATCGGCTTCCTGGAGATTCCTGGTACATGTAGCTGGTCTCTGGATCTGCCGATCAAGCCCACTCCAGATAAGACCCAGTGCAATTTCAGTGAAGGAGCAGCACCCAGGGAGTTGAGTGTAATCCACAGCAGCCCACAGTTCATGAGGTAATTCATAAATCAATGTAATTTCTCAATGAATCTGTAATGTCTATCAAGGTTCTCAGTCATCCAGGTCATTGCATTTCAAGCAGTTGCAAATTAAGGCAACTGGACTTGCTGTGTTTTCTGGAAGACATTTCACCACTCATCCAAGAGGCTTCTTCAGGTCTGATCCATGGTGGGCAGTTTCCCATCTTTTCAACTCTGAGGTGTTTAAAGGTATAGCGATCATATGGGGGTTGTTAAGAGTCATAGAGGTAATGAGGGGATCATTAGTTTTACCTTTGTGTGAATGGATGTGTGCTGGCATAGACACGTTAGGACTGTATTGTGAGTAGTGATAGGTGGTGTTGTACCCAACCTTCTCTGTTCAGGGATGGGTTTTCCAGATTGACGAAGATGGCTTTAACCCATCTTTCCAATCACCCATCCTTCTGGCCTTGTTATCAAAGGAGTGTCCTTGTCCTTTATGTGTAGACATACAGCTGAGTCTTTATTTGAGGTGTTAGCCCTCCTACGTTGGGCCAGCCACTTGTGAAGTGGTTGTTTTGTCTCACTGATATACAGATCTGTGCAGTTCTCATTGCTTGATACAATACTGTTCTGTCTGTGTTTGGGTGCAGGATCCCTGAGGTGGATGAGCTTCTGAGTATGTTTGTAGGTCTGAAAAGCACAGGGACTTGTTTTTTTCCTTCTTCTTCTAGACAACACAGCAAGTCCAGTTGCCTTGATTCACTACTGCTTGATAAAACTGCAATGTTTTCAGTTAAACACAGTCCTTAGTTTCCATGTTGCAATTATTTTAAAATTCATGTTTCTTTTCTAAGTCTATGTTATGTTTATATTTGAACATATCTGACAATTATAAACAACTTACCACCACTGCAATTTTTATCAGGTCTGTATATTTTCCAAGCTTGCAGATGTCCCTGATTCACTTTGGAGATATTCAACAGTGGGTCAGTTTGCTAATAGTTTCATCATTGTCAAGCACCAGGGGAGGGACTTGTGTTTCATGGGACAGGGACCCACAAGGTCTCATCAACAAGAACTTTCCTCTGAGACAAGATATGGCTGTGGGGAGGACAGCAGCTCACACTGACCGATCCTGGTCAGACAAAGTGGGTAGTGAACAATGGACTTGCAGTGGGTCTGGTTGCACATTTCCTATTGCACTGTGGAGACAGGTATATTACGGAATGTTCACAAACCCCATTCCAGATCACCATCCCAGCGTGGGAGAGGGGGAGGTCAACAGGACTGTCTGCTTCAGCTGGGAGCAAAACAACTGCGATACAAATCGGACAATCAAGATCAAAAACTGTGGTGCTTTCTTTGTCTACTGGCTGAAGCCGACACTCTGCTGTGACAAAGTTTATTGTACAGGTACGTCACCAATCTCCATTAACACATTGGGGGGGGGGGCGGGAGAAGTTATTCGGAAATTTTGAGACATGCCAAATGATCAAAACACACAGCTTACTGAGTATTCCAGTCTTTCGCAAGATCAGTGGATCATCTCAGTCATTTCCCCTGTACCCATTCTGCAAGTCAGTCTGCCATGTCAGAATCTCATTCTCCTGGTCTGACATGTAACATCCTCTGCTACACCGAGACGTGACACGAACCATCCACTATCTGTGCCACATGAGTGCTGAGCACCAATCTCGAGTCAACCCCTCCTCCCATGAGGACCAAGTAGACCCCTCCATAAGTCTGAGGACATCCATCCTCCCCTTCTTTCACTTCCACTGTAGGTAAAATCTAGAGTGATGGCCTATCCTCCAACCCTCAGACTGAGCCAACAACTCTTCTTCCAAAAACAAAACCCTGATTTGGTACACATCATAAAGAAGAGATAATCTGCAGCTACTGGAAATACAAGCAATACACACAAAATGCTAGAGGAACGGCAGGGCAGGAAGTGTCTATGAAAAAAAGTACAGTCGACGTTTCGGGCCAAGACCCTTTGGCAGGACATATCTTTCCCTCTTTCCCCTTCCCAAGAGGGATAAGTGATGTCTGAGATCTGAAAGGAAACCAGGTGGTCACGTGCAGCTTCTTCAAAGATATCATCAGAAGTTAGGATTGATGCCTGGTTGCAAAGCATCTGAGCCAGCAGCTCTTATAAGATACAAGAGCAGAATTAGGCCATTCACCCACTGTGTCTGTTTTGCTAGTTAATCATTGTTTCCTTATTTTCTTTCTCAAACCCATTCTCCTGCCTTCTCTCAGTAACCTTTGGCACCCTGACTAATCAAGAATCTGTCAATCTCCACTTTAAATATACCCAATATCATCGCTCCACCACCATCTGTGGCAATGAATTCGCAAGATTCACACCATCTGAGTAAATAAATTTCTCATTATCTCTGCTCTAAATTGACACCCCTCTCTTTAGATGCTTGTCCCGGACTTACACCAAATAGGAACCAACCTCTCCACATCCACCCTATCTATACTTCTGATAATCCATAGGTTTTAGTCCACTAGTCACTGGCAGCCAACGAGAAAAGGTCCCCTTTTATTCCCACTCTGCCTCCTTCCAGTCAGCCAATTTTCTATATATGCCAGTATCTTTCCTGTTGGGCACTGAGCCTCATATGTCGTATCTTGTCAAAGGCATTTTGAAAATCCAAATAAACAATCACTGACTCTCTTTTGTCTGACCTACCTGTTATTCCCTCAAAAAAAATTCCAAAAGATTTGTCAGACTACATTTCCTCTAAAGGAAACCATGCTGGCTTCTGCATATTTTATCTTGCCCCCAGATATCTCAAACTCATCTTTATAATGGACTGGAACATTTTCCCACCACCGAAGTCAGGCTAACTGGCTTCCAATTTCCTTTTTTTTCTGTCTCTCCCTTCGTAAGGAGTGGAGTGACCTTTGCAACTTTCTAGTCCTCCAGAATCATTCCAGGATCCAGTGATTGCTGGAAGATCACAACTAGTACCTCCATAATCTGCTCAGCTACCTCTTTCAGAACCCTGAGGTGTTATCCACCTGGCCCAGGTGACTTACCTGCCTTCAGGTGTCTTCTCCTTAGTAACAGCAACTGCACTCACTTCTGCCCCCTGAAACTCTAGTTTCTGGCACGCTGGTAGCGTCTTCCAGAGTGAAGTCTCACACAAAATGCTTATTAAGTTCAGCCAGCACTTATTTGTCCCCCATTACTGCTTCCCCGACACAATTATCCAGTTGTCCAATATCCACACTCACCTCTGTTTTACCACTTTATTATCCAGATCATTGATATTGATGACAAAATACGATGGGCTCAGCACCGATCCCTGCGGCTCTCCATTAGTGACAGGACTTCACACAGAGAGGCAGCCATCTACTTCCACTCTCTGACTTCTTAGATTTTCCCTGAAAGTCAATGTCTAATTCAGTTTCCTGCCTCAACTTGACTGCACTGCGGCTGAACCTTCTTGACCAAACTCCCATGTGGGAACTTGTCAAGTGCCTTGCTAAAGTCCATGTAGGAAACATCCACTGCCCTGCCTTCATCACCTTTCCTGGTAACTTCCTCGAAAACTATATAAGATTGATTAGACTCGATGTACCAGAGTGAAAGCATGCTGACTATCCTTAATCGGACCACGTTTATCCAAATACTCGTATACCTAGTCCATTAGAATAGTTTCCAATATCTTTCCCACTACTGATACCAGGCTCACCAGTTTATAATTTCCTGTTTTAGAGAAAATATAGAAAACCTAAAGCACAATACAGGCCCTTCAGCCCACAATGTTGTGCCGAACATGTACTTACTTCAGAAATTACCTAGGGTTAGTCGTAGCCCTCTATTTTCTAAGGTCCATCTACCTCTCCAGAAGTCTCTTAAAAGACCATATCATATCCACATTCACCACCGTCACCGGCAGCCCATTCCACGCACTCACCACCCTCTGTGTAGAAACAAACAAACAAACTTGCCCCTGACATCTCCTCTGTACCTACTTCCAAGCACCTGAAAACTGTGCCCTCTTGTGTTAGTCATTTTAGCCGTAGGAAAAGGCCTCTGATTATCCACATGAACAATGCCTCTTATCCTTTTGTACACCTCTATCAGGTCATCTCTCATCCTCCATCGCTCCAAGGAGAAAAGGTCAAGTTCATACAACCTAATCTCATAGGGCTTGCTCCCCAATCCAGGCAACATCCTTGTAAGTATCCTCTGCACACTCTTTATAGTTTCCACGTCCTTCCTGTAGTGAGGTGAAACTGAAAATGAAGTGAAGGGTCCTTGTAAAAGTTTATACAATTATGAGGAGTTGTATATTGTACAGACAGCCAACAACTTTGACTTTTTCCTCGTCAGCAGTGGCTGAAACTACAGGCACATGCATACACAGATCTGAAGAGATTTTTTTCGCCCGGTGATGCGTCGTTATGTCTACAGCAGACGTGCTGGACGGAGGTGATAATAAAATAATGGAAACGTGTCTGGATGACCCTTGGTTAACGAAGGTAGAGAGTGGTACGGGCTGTATTATGGCTCTACGGATTGGCATAGGTCGCCATAGCCGAGCTGGGGCAGAATCTATGCAATATTTTTCCCCACTGCAATCTACAAGAAGGTAGCTATGTCACAGCGCTGACCGCAGCGAATCTCCAGTGCCAGCGTAAAAGTCATTGCGATGGCTCCACCTTTACCCGAGTTACCCTGCAGCCGAATGAGCCCTGAGTGTCAACGCAGCTGTCAAACGCAACGAGTGAATGAAATCAACTGAGTGATCGGATACCGGGATTGTTGATGACGTCACGGCTGTCACGAAAGCTTCTGCACGGAAATGGAGTTATATTTTATTCCAAGTCAATTTAATAGTGAGACGCATTATGCTTAAACACATAAAACCCAGATGTACATCGTGACCCAATAACAGATTCCCGATGCGGAGAATTAGTGGGTAATGAACTTTCGAACTTTAGGAACATGTGCTTTGCTTTACCTGTGTTTTTTTAACTAATATTAAAAACAAAGTCCAAGGAGATTTTAACATCAGCAGCATTTCTTCCCTAAACTTAGTCTGAGTCGCTGTATAAATGCAGGCGTTCGTGCAGGAACTCAGATACATGAGCATGTAGCCGGCTTCAGTGGCGACATAGGCAGAGTGGGTGTAATCACCGTCGTAATGCGCGGTTCCTGTGATTCGGGTGGTCTGAAAGGTCACGGCGGCCGTCAGCCACAACAAAATGAAACTGCCGGACACACTAAAGAGTAAAATGATGGATTTCCGGCGGCTTTCCATCTCCGGATCCTTCTGTGTTTGACTGCCTTGACCGCGCAGTCCGCGGCGCACTTTACTGGCTAATAAAATGCGCCTCACTGTCAGACAGTTAAACAGGACTATGAGAACAAAAGGTAATATAGGCGTTAAAATACTCTGCAGAAAGGAGAATGTGACGCCCACAGGCGACGTAATGAACCACGAGCTCGGCTGACAGCCCCACTGAATACCTTTAACTATACGCACAGTTTTATACTCTAATAGAAACGGAAGGCTCTGTAAATGCATCAGCAGCGGAGCGGTTATAACGCCGGCAACAGCTGTCCTCACTGTGCAATATTTCGCTTTAAGCTTCTGACAACAGATCGCTACAAACCGATCGACTGTGAACAGGACAGTGTACCAGACCGAAGTTTGCAGGCTGATCCACATGACGTACAGGACGACCTTACAGGCGGATGTGTAGGACAGGAAGGATACTGGAAATTGGTAGATGACAATATGATACGCAATTACGCAGACCACCATCACCAGGAGATCTGCCATTGCCATGCCAGCCATGTAGAGCGATATGCATTTGGAACGGCCGCAATTCCCTCGGAAGAGGACCACCATTGTCAATAGGTTCGCTAAGGAAAGAGTCACAAATTGTGAGTTACAAACAGGGCGAGGAGAAGCGTTCTCGGAATCCAATGTGAAAATACTATTCCGACAGTGTTCGGCAAAATTACCGGGGAAATATGTGCTAGTTATATTTACTATCATTCCCAACTGCTACGGGTAAGACATATAATCAGGGAAGAAGAGAGCGAGAAAAAGAGAAAGAGGGGGGCAGAGAGAGAGAGAGAGAGAGAGAGAGAGAGAGAGATTAGCTACGGTGGCAGCTGGTACAATCCACAATGTTCCCACAATTCGTACTGTTCTACTGCTCCTTCACCAAAAGTTCGGTCACAAAATATATTTCAATCTGTAACAATCCGCGGTATCAAATTTACGCTGGCAGTGGTTAACAGCGGAGAGGATTGATCTCTCTGAATTTCAGCAGCATCGTTTGCGCTGAAGTTTGGAGGGAGTGTAGCGGCAGTGAATTGATCCTGCAGCAGCGCATAGAGCGGAGACGAACCATTCAGCAGCAGTAGTCTGCCGTGTCTCCGCGCTGGGTTGGTTTCGCCGATGAACAACACCCAGTGAAATGACTGTTAATAGAAGACCGTCCCTTTCATTTCAGAAAGAGGATGTGTCGACTTACCCGGAACACCGAAAGCTGCGAGAATAGGGTAAAATACAATCCTTACTTGTCGGATTGTCGGTAGAGCCATTTTCGGGTATTGTACAAAATGTACCGCACTCCTAGCACGATGTGCCAGTCGCCTGCGTTCTGATCTCGCTGCCCTTTTATATATTAATCTATTCCCCGGTTAAAAAAACAACAGCAGCAACAAAGTTTGCACAACAACTCGAGTTAGTTACAGTCAGTTAACAAACAAGGTGCCTTTTCTATTTCTGTGTTCTCTCGGCACCACGGGGAATACTTGAAGCTCAGTCCATAACACCGTCTAGTAAAGTAGACAATCAGAAACTTTTTAAAGCTGTTCTACGTATTCCGGATTGAAATACCAGTCATGACCTATCACCTACTTCTATTGTTGCCTTCACATTCATTTTATTTGATATTAGTTGTAAGATATCTCGCTCCATATCTCACAAAGCAAATGCTAGCTTTGAGTTAGCTCACGATTTATCCTAAAGACAATCCCACATCGTATGAACTTTACAGCGGGTTTGCACAATCTGCGTTATTAGCCCCATGTAATTGTACACCACACGGATTTTATCACCTTATTCCAACTTTATCCACACTTCTTCAGTCACACTGAACTGACCAACCCATTGTGCGGGCGTGATTGACAACGACAGCACGGAATGTACTGAAGTAACCCCTGATTTTTGACATTGAAGGTTAAAGATCTCTACAATAACCTCTGTGATGAATATTACTGATATCTAACGGGCATCGGCTTTTTCTGGCCCCGAATAAGGTCTCAATAAATGGCGGTGCATATTATGGATCATCACTGGCTCCTCATTTCCATCATCAGAATCGGAACCAGCATCACGTTTACTCTCTCCAGTAAATGTCGTGAAATGTGTGTGCAGTGCAACACGTCCAAAAGCACTAAAATAAGCAATAAGAAATAAATAAACAAGAGTTTTGCAAAAGGGATGCAAACAGTGACGTAGTTTTTTTTATAATTTAGAAAAGTTTAGAAATAGTTTAGCAAGCCGATGCTTGAAGAGAATAAATTCAACTGAAATATACGAGGCTTAGCGAGTATTTTGGTGATACTGACGACAACTCCCTGGACTTTTACACAACCATGGACAAGGATAGGAGTAGAATATATTGGGATGTGTTTAATTTGTGGGAGTACCCATCATGACGCTATGAGGCAGGAGCCTGGGGATGTGAACTGGGAACGGATGTGTTCAGGGAAATGCCCAACAGAAATGTGAAGGTTGTTTAGGTTGCCCTTGCTTGGCGTTCTGGGTAGGTTTGTCCCGCTGAGGTAGGGAAAGTATGCTAACTCGAAGGGGTCACGGCTGTGACGAGATGTGGAATATCCATTCCCGAGGAAGAAAAAAGCATGCTTAAGGCTTAAGAAGCAGAGATCATCAGAGACGCTTCTGGAGAGTTACAAGGTCATCAAGAATGAGGCAAACAGTGGACATAAGTGTTAGGAGTGTGCATTGGCGAGGAGGAGAACAGGAGGACGACAGCGTAGAAACGATGAAAGATACAAAAGGAAAGAAACATGTGCCGGGAGTCGGGGGCGGCAGTGCGGGTCGGTAATGAATGCTTTGCTTCAGTATTCACCAGTGCAGAGCTTCCCGACAGAGTTGATGCCGGGGACCAGCACTATTAACCCAGTCCTCCGTAGACCACAGAGTAGGAATCCCAGAGGGAACTTGATGAATGTGGGGGCAGCGTGAACAGCCTCATATGCTGGAATATGTCAAGGTTTCGAAGGAAGATTCACTGGAGACTTTGAAGAGTATGAAGATAGATAAGACACCGAGACCGAACGGAATATAGCACATGCTACTACTGGATGCGTGGAAAGAGATTGTCTCGGCTTTGCTAATGACATGTGAGTCCTCATTGGCTACATGAATAGGTGTGAAGGATTAGATGGTTTGAGGTTCTGGCAAATATAATTATTTTGTTCAAGAAAGGTAACAGGAGTAACCCTGGAAATGATAGATCAGCGACTCCTACTTGAGTGATGGGCAAAATGGTGGCGAGTTCCTGGAGATACGACGCAGGAGCTCGACAAGGCTTGGCACATCAACCTGTAACTGCACCGTGGACATCCTCACTCATCGTACCCAGCCGGTGAAACTAAGCAGGTGCGCATCAAATCCCGAAACCCTGAGCACAGGTCCCTTACACTGGTGTGTACTGAGCCCAGTTCTCTACTCTCCCTCCGCCTATGACTGCACTCCTGTTCACGCTACAAACTCAATCATCATAGTCTCAGAGGACACAACAGTGACTGGACTAACCACAATGTCTAATGAATCTACAGACAGAGAGGATGAACTTCAACATTCCACACAACATCAAGAAGACAGAGGAAAGAAACATGTGCCTACAGTCGGAAGTGGTAGTGGAGGTCGCAAATGAATGCTTTGCATAAATATTCACCAGTGCAAAGTTTTGCAACAGATTTGATGCCATGGACCAGTACCATTAAGCCAGTACTCCGTAGACCACAGAGTATGAACAGCAGAAGGCACTTGATGAATGTGCGGGCAGCGTGAACAGACTGATATGCTGGAATATGTCAAAGTTTAGAAAGAACGTGCATTAGAGATTTTGAAGAGTATGAAGACCCCGTGTCCGAACAGAATATTGCCTATATTACTACGGAATGCGTGGAAAGAGATTGTTTCGACTTTGGTGATGATTTGTGCGTCATCACTGACCGCGTGTACTAAGCCCAGTCCTCTACTCTCCCTTCGCCTATGACTGCACTCCTGTTCATGCTACAAACTTAATCATCATAGTCGCAGAGGACACAGCAGTGACTGGATTAATCACAAAATCAGATGAATCTACAGACAGAGAGGATGAACTTCAGCCTTCCATTCAACATCAAGAAGACAATAGAAATGATAGTGCACTTCAAAAATGCAAGAAGTCTCCAACAAGCTCCATTGTTTTTAAACGGTGAAGTAATGGAGAGCGTCATGAGGTACAAGGTTTTGATGATGAATATCACCGAGGAGTTCCCTCGGTCCATCATCAAAACCTCGTTAGCAGCCAAAGCACAACAGTGACTATACTGTATGAGGTGATTAGGGAGAGCTAATCTGTCTCAAAAATAGTTGGTCAACATGTTATGTGTTATACTCTAGATGCAGCGATACAGATTGCAATCCGCTCAAACAATTGATTACGATGGCTCAGAACATCACTGGGACTCAACTACCGGACTCGGAGACAATCTTCAAATCTAGGACTCATCCGATTCCTGACATTGTCTGTTTAATTTCCTGCCATCTGGTAGGAGACAGGGAATCATCTTCTCCATGACAGTAGACTGAAATAACTTCTTCCTGAGGGCCATTGTTCTGCTGAATAATGCTACACCCTGGTTGCGAATGGCCTTTGAGGGCTACCGAAATCACTTGTTGATGTAAATACAGTTTCTTCTTTTTTAATTAATCCGCACCTCAAGCATTGGAAATATCTGTTTTGCCCAGTTTGCGGCAGAAATGCAGCTTCCTTGTCTTCAGCAATAACAATAAAGTTCCATTTGCAGAAGCGCAGTCTGATTAGGGATAGTCGGCAGGATTTTCAGGAGAGCAGTCTCACGAATACGAGTGAATTCTGTGAGGAATTGGAAAGACATATTAATTAAAAAGCGAGGACTGGAGGTTGTGAATATGGATTATGGTATGGTATATTCTCCCAACGGTAAGCTCATTCAGGAGTTGGTTTGGCAGAAGACAGAGGCTGCGGTGGCCTTCATTAGATGGGGGAATGAGTGCAAGAGCCGCGAGATAATTTGGTAGCTCTATAAAACCCTGCTGAATCCGGATTTACTGTCTTCTGTTCCGTTCTGGTCGTCACATTGTAGGAAGGATGTTGAAGCGTTAGAGATGGAGTAGAGGAGATTTACCGTGATTACGAAGAGAGGTTGTGCGAGATAAGAATTTTCTTTAGGAGGACAAGATATGAGCTGTGACGTCAGAAAGCTGTAGACTATGATGAGAGACAAAGGTCGGTTGCACAGAAAGAGATACTGCGTATTTCCCAGGAAGAAATGGTGAGTACATGGAGGCATAACTTTATAGAGTCGGGCGGAAAGTATTGTGGTGATGGCAGGGGCATTTATTTTACACACTGAGCGGTGTGTACGTGCAACGCTCTGTAATTAGTGGCGTAGGGTCATATACGTTAGGGACATTCCATAGACTCTCAGATCGGCACGTAGATGAATGGAAAGATGAGGGCTATATTGTAATAAAGGGTCAGATTGATCTTGAAATAGACTAAAACGTGGTACAACCGAGTGCCTACGATGCCATATTGCTGTATGCATTATGCGCTCATGTGTTGCTGAAACGCTCAGGGTGTGACTTGTGACCAGGTACCTCCTTACTGATGACAGTAATGCAAAGTGTTCTGCACCTTGAGGGTCCTTAATGATCGATGCCGACTTGTTCAGACATTGCTTTTTGAATATGGTGGGGAGCCTGATGCCATTGCTGGAGATGACGACTTCACAACACTGTGTGCCTTTTTTTTCCAATCTGCTGCATTAGCGCCTCGTCACCTGACGGTGATGCAACAGCCCGCACAGCGTCCCGGGTACACCTGTATAAACTGCCTGGAATCTTTTGAGACATCATAAATCTTCTCAAACTTCCTCGTAAATGCATTAATTCTTCTTTCCCAACGCATCATCTACAGAGCTGTGGACCCACGGGAAATGGAAGCTGCTCGACCTTTCCTCTGCTGACCCATCGATGAAGACGTACCTGTTTATATGCAATGGCAGATAGCCAGGCTGGAATGTTTCAGTTATGATGAAAGAGCGGAGAGGTTAGGCATGTTCTGGAGCAAAGGAGGTGAAAAGGAATATCATATTGGTGTATAAAATGAAAGGATACTGATAGGCAAACAACAGGAATTCTGCAGATGCTGGAAATTCAAGCAACACACATCAAAGTTGCTGGTGAACGCAGCAGGCCAGGCAGCATCTCTAGGAAGAGGTGCAGTCGACGTTTCAGGCCGAGACCCTTCGTCAGGACTAACTGAAGGAAGAGTGAGTAAGGGATTTGAAAGTGGGAGGGGGAGGGGAGATCCAAAATGATAGTCTGAATCAGAAGAATTTCGGATGACTCCGAAGTTAGGGGCGTTGTTCCAGCCAGGAACTCTATCCAGGCCTGTAGCTTGATGTTGACTGGCTAGGAAATGGGTTGAAAAATGGTAGATGCATTTAATACAGACAAGTGTGAGATGCTCTGCGTTGTGAGGAAAGATACAACAGGTTTCGGCGCACATATTGAATATGTGGACTTTAGTGTGCAGTATTTAAAAAGAGACCTGGTGATACAGATCGATAATTCCAGGAAAGCGGCGTCACGGGCAGATCGGCTCGTATTGAGCTCTAATCACATTGGCCTTCACAATCAGATCACTGAGTACACGAGCTGGGACGTTATGTTGAAGCTATACAACATGTTGGTGAGGCCGTAGATAGAATATCGTGGGCTGTTCTGGCCACATACTTACAGTTTTGAAATATCAATAAGCTTCAGAATGTCTAGTGGTAATTTGAAAGGAAGCGTTCGGGAAATGAACATGGTGAATGCACGCAGATTTTCCCCAATCCTGGGTCTATACTATAGGCGCTATAGAGAGTGTGCGTGGATTCTAGAGAGAGAGTGCAGAGGAGACTTACAAGGGTGTTGTCTGGAATGGAGGTCGTCCCTTAGGATAACAGCTTGAGTGTACTTGGCCTTTTCTCCTTGTAGTGACGGAGGATGAGAGGTGACCTGTTCGAGGTGTTTAAGATGAAGGGAGTCATTGATCGCTTGGACAGTCAGAGTTTTTTTTTTCCCCCAGGGCCGAAATGGCTAACACAAGAGGGCATCGTTTTAAAGTGCTTGGAAATAGGTACAGAAGGGATACCGGATTTATGTTTTTTTTCACACAGAGAGTGGTGTGTACATGGAATGCGGTGTCGGCGGCGGTGGTGGAAGCGGATGGAATAGGGTCTTTTAAGAGTCTTTTAGACAGGTACATGGAGCTTAGAAAACTAGAAGTCTATGCGCTCGGGAAAGTCTAAGGAGTTTCTAGAGTAGGTTACATATTCGGCAGAACATTGTGGACCGAAGGGCCTGTAATGTGTTGTAGATTTCTATGTTCCATATTCTATCCTTTGAGTGAATCTACAACTGGAGTTCATAGATTTGGGCAGAAATTTGAAATATGCAAGAAGCATGTGAAGTAGAACTTATTCACTCAGAGGGTCGAGCGAGTGTGGAAGGAACTGCAAGCGTAACTGGTAGATGCGGATTCAATTGTATCATCTCAGTGAAGGTTGCGTAGGTACGTGGATGAGAGTGGGACAGAGGGTGCAGATATATGGATGATCACAGAGGGATGACCAGATGAACGGAAGTGCCTATTTCTCTGTAGTAATAATCTGCAACTTCACGACTATCTCTAACCGATTTCCCCATTCAGTGTCTACTCATTTTCGTCAAAAACCCAAGTATATGCAGAACAGAGAGTGTGGTCAAACTCACCTTTCAAGCTCATTTGCTTCTGCTTTTGTAGTACAAACTACTCTGTGCCTATTCTGGAACTCGGACCGATGAGCAGCCCTCGGCTTATTGGAAAAGTAAAGTCTTACCATTCTACATTCAGTGTGGAACCTGTACAAATGTACAGCCTTCGGTAGCCTGGAGAAAGTCTCACATGTGCATCTATCGTGGAGCTGGTATCGATGCGCGATGTGCGGAACTGGTATTATCACTGTCGGCTGACTCCCCACTCAGTATCCATTGTGGATCATGTACTAATGCGTGGCCCTCGGATTCTTTGAGAATATCTCAGCGCTGATAACACGCTTCTCCCTCTCACACTTTGAATACGATTTATGAGGCTGACTGCGCTGGTCTCACTGTGTGATTCACCTTTTCTTGTAAATTCTAAGACTTCCAGTCCTGCGTAGTGCTCGCTTCCATCCATGCCTGCTATTTCAGCCGGCACATTTCCCCTAGGAATCCAGATTGTTATTGACAAGAAGACTGAAATTAATGTAATGGTTTCAATTTCCCGTGGCGTTGTGAATTGAAGTAATTTATTTGTGGTATCGTATTGATAATAATTTGCTTACTGTTCAATGAAAATGTTTTAATGTGTTCAGTGGCTAGAATTTGGATTTTGAATCCAAAGTTTAAGCGGAGCTATTGCGAATCACGGAAAGACATCTGGACAAAAGGATGTACTGCTGAGCCGGAGCGATCCGTTTTCCACTTTCGGCACCTATCAATGAGCAAACATTAAAAATCAGTGACTCTCAGATTATATCTTGTTAGACCCTGATAGAGCGAGGAATCGGTATAATTGTCTCCGTACTCTGACGTCAGACAGAGCAGACTTTCAGTAACTAAAGATGTCAATGAATTGACTTTATTTTCTACATCCTTCACATCTATGGGGAGTAAAAATCTTTACGTTACGTCTCCATCTAAATGCTCAATGTATATTTTAAAATAATTTATGATAAATAGAACAGTCATTGCAATATAGATTACACACAAATCAGCGTCTGATGGCCTGGTGGAAGAAGTTATCCCGAAAACTGTTGGTCCTGGCTTTTATGCTGCGGTACAGCTGGAATAGATTGTGGTTGGGATGGCTTGGGTCCCCAGTGATCCTACGGGACTTTTTTACACTCTTGTCCTTGTAAATATCCTGAATGATGGGAAATTGGCACCTACAGATGCGCTGGGCTGTCCGCACCACACTCTGCAGTGTCCTCTGATTAAGGGAGGTACAGTTCCCATACCAGGCAGCCATGCAGCCAGTCAGGAGGCTTTCAATTGTGCCCCCGCAGATACTTCTTGGGAGTCGGGGGCCCATGACAAACTTCCTCAACCGTCTGAGGTGAAAGAAAAGCTGTTGTACCTTTTTCACCAAGAAGCTGGGGTGTACAGACCACATGATGTCTTCGGTGATGTGGATGCCGAGGAACTTAAAGCTGTTTACCCTCTCAACCCCAGATCTATTCGTGTCAATAAGGGTTAGCCCGTCTCCATTTCTCCTGTAATGCACAGCCAGCTCCTTTGTATTTGTGGCATTGAAGCAGAGGTTGTTTTCTTGACATCCCTGTGTCAGAGATGACGTATTCCCTGTAGGCCACATTTCACAGTGTACCATCTCATACATTTGACCTACCGAGCTGCCAAGATGATCATCACTAATCAAATCTCACTGAGATTTCTCAGATCCTGTTGAATTTATTGCCAAGTGCACAAGTACGGGAAGGTACAGGTACAGAGAAACACTGACTTGTGGCAGCATCACAGGCAAGTACATTCAGATAACACACTGAACACAAATTATACGATGCTCTGTCAGTCACAATCTATAAATATGTTTTATGTCATTAACAATATAAAACATACATTGTGTCCTGATCAATATTAAAATGTGAATTTTGTGTCAATAACAGGATTGGAAATGTTGAATTTGGTCACTGTCTCCATTCCTCCTGTAGTCCACAACCAGCTCCTTTGTTTTTGTCACCACGAGGGAGAGGTTGTTTTCTTGACACCATTGTGTCGGGGTGATGAATTCTTCTCTGTAGGCTGCCTCGTTATTATTTGAGATTAGGCCAATCAATGCAGTGTCGTCGGCAAATTTAATTACAAGATTGGAGCTGTGGGTGACGATAGAGTCGTGGGTATAGAGGGAGTAAAGGAAGGGACTCAGTACGCAGCCCTGAGGGGCTTTTGTCATTGAGAATATGAGCAATCATGTCCCTGTAATTCGTGGAAGAAATTCATGAATAAGTTTATTAGATCACTCAGAATATCCTGATATTAACGTCAGTAGCTTTATGGAATCTGACATGTGCCATCAGGTGGTTTTGATAGAAAATGCAAATCAGTACATGTCAGCCTGTTTCGGACGCGCGCGAGTTCACCCGGGAAACTTCTGACGTTGTACAATTTTGGTCGTTTTGTCCTCATGAGAACGAATCAACTGGAACAGGCAGCGGGAGCCGGCCACCGTTGATCAAAGTAATTTCACTTGATTGCTTTGCTCTCAAATGAGCTGATTTCCGCTTAGCCTGAAACAGTTCGAAGAATAAAAAGGAAGTAAACAGACTGTACATCAGTATCAATTACAGAGGTTGAGGTATATTTCAAAACTATTTCCTAAAGTGAATCAGCAGTAAAGGCTCCGTAGCAGTGATGAGGTTTCCTGTAAAGTATGAAAACAAACAGGAACACGTTGGGTTCCAAACTGGCGAGAGACAGTATAAGGCAGTGGAGAGCGGGGTTTGGGAGTGAGCAGTTCGGTCTGTGACAGAATTTGACCCCAGATCCAGCTCCTTTAGCACGCAGTTTTGTACGAAGAGCAGAATCGGAACCTTGGATGTAAGAATTTGTGAGACGGCTTCTGTACGTCTCGGAGGTCAGAAAGAGAGAGGGTGATGGAAAGGAAGGAGACGGTGCAGGCTCTCAGACTATATCGGCTGTACAATCACTGATAATACTCGCCTTCACTCCCAGACACCAAGTGATTTTGAACACAATATCTCGCAGACTGATACTGACATCAGTTTTTGTATTTTACATTGTCTATTCTCATAGCTCCGGGCACAAGTCTCATTCGCGAGTCTTCCATCTCATTACCACCGAGGTTTAACTGTGACAGAGCGCAGTTTGTACTGACTGTGATGGCGAGTTCCTTGGCAAGAAAATCAGTGACACCGTTCCAGCCAGGCCTAGAGATGAGAGGGAGGGAGGGTGAGAGCAGAGAGACTCCGGAAACGGTGTAAATCCCTATTAATTATTATCAAAACAACCATTGATCATAGATCCTCATCCGACATCCACTTACAATGAACCGGATTACCCAGAGTCTCATGCTCACAAAGACTCTATTACTACCAGTTATCTGCTTTAGAATCCAGCTTTATCAGAGACGCATAAAGAAATATGACTCATGAATCTCCCAGATTTCTTTCATTCAGTTTCGGCTTCGTCAGTGACTGCTTTGTAGTGAGATCGGAGACAGGATTCTCGGCACCAGAATCTGTGAGGCGTTTCCTGTCCAGTCTGGAGATCACATAAAGTGAGAGTGATGGACACGGAGAGTAGAAACTGTCGTTTTTATCAGTGACACGATCAATGACCACAGGAACGTTCGATGTCAGACACTTAGTGACTTCCAACACCATCTCCGACGGTCTGGTAGTTACAACAGGATCTGCATCGTGGCCCAAGTTATCAGTATCAGGACTGCACTAGGACAGCGCAAAATAAACTGATTTATATCCGTTCTCATATCACTTACCTACCAGAATATTTAATTCAACATTAAAACCTTTGTGAAACGGAAAATTGAATGCCCCTTCTGTGTGAAAACAAACAGGAACTGAGAAACAGGGCGGAACTGAGAAACAGAGAACGTACGACCAAATTAATATGGCTATAATATATATAGGCATCTACAAGTCTCGTGAGACCATGGATTTGCACCTTGGAAAGCTTCCAGGGCGCAGGCCTGGGCAAGGTGGTATGGAAGACCGGCAGTTGCCCATGCTGCAAGTCTCCCCTCTCCACGAAACCGATGTTGTCCAAGGAAAGGGCACTAGGGCCGATACAGCTTGGCACCGGTGCCGTCGCCGAGCGATGTGTCGTTAAGTGCCTTGCACAAGGACACAACACGCTGCCTCAGCTGAAGCTCGAACTAGCGACCTTCAGATCACTAGACCGAAGTCTTAACCACTTGGCACGCACCAACACATAGAGTTCGTCGGCTGTATTACCGACGAACAAAAACAGTCCGAGGGATTTAAGGAAACAAATTTGGAAATTAAAAACATCGCACTCTGTTTGAAGAAACATCAGGTTGTTATAACAGATAGTTTTTTTTTAAATTTCCAATTATTCACTGAGAATACTGTAAAAGGACTGAATGTGATAGAGTTTGTCTAAAGTGCTTCCTTCATATGTAGGTAAAAGTCCTGCAGAGAGACCATGCGGTATTGGATCTACCATTGAGGAATGCTACAAGGGCAAGTGACATAGGTTTGACACAGTGCAGCGTAGGGCACTGAGGGAGAGTGTGGGAGGACAATATGAACTGGGAATACAGATAACTTGTGAAGGTGGTGTCACAGGTGGATAGGGACGTAAATAATGCATATATCGCATGGCTGACATAAATCAAAATATTCAGTCCAGAACTGTTTTCTGCGTGCTATTAAGTCCCGAAGATGTGAAGTTATACTGATGACCCCTAAGATGGAGCAATGTTCGCAGTTTTGGTCATCCACTGACAGAAAAGATGTATGCAAGTTTGACCGAGTACAGAGAAACCTGTTCCAAATAATTTTGCTTTCGGGCCTGGAGGAACTGATTTATAGAGAACGATTCAATAGGTCAGGACTGTATTCTTGGCAATATAGATGACGGAGAGGAGATTTAATTGAGGTATACTAAACAATGAGGACTACAGGACGTGCAAATGCCAGCAGGCTTGTTCCAGTAAGGATGAGTGCCCGTGGACCAAAAGTTATGGGTCATATGGTGGAAACTGAGAAGTTTAAGATGAACATGAGGTAAATCTTCTTCATTAAGAGGAACGTGGGAGTGTGGAACGAGCCAGCAGCTCAATCAGTGAATTTCAAAGTTTAAGAGAAGTTTGATAGGTACATGGATAGTAGGGGTATCGAGATTTGTGACCGGTGCAGTTAGATGGCAGCTGGAAGTTTAAATGAACTTTAGATGAAACGAAGGCCAAAAGCACCTGTTTTTGTGCTGTCATTTTCTATGATTACATGACATGGTGCTGAGCATGAGGCTGCTAACTCTCCATGGGCTCCATAGAAGACTGGCTGACTGGCAGGAGGCAAAGACGGAATAAAGGCGGCGTTCCCTGGTGGCATGTAACAAGAGTTCGAAGTTAATGCTGATTTTGCCAACATATCAATGATCTGGTTGGACAGATTCATCTCTTTGTTTGCCAAGTTTGCAGATGAAACAAAGATAGGTGAATAAGCAGCGAGCGTTGATATTGCATGGTGTTTGTACAGAAATTAGACAGATTGGGAAAACGATTAAAGAAATGACAAATGGTATATAATGTAGGAAAGTGCATGGCCATCCACGTTGGTGGAAGGAATAATGGCGTGGACTGTATTCTAAATGGGGAAAAGAAACGAAAATAGTAATGCTAACGGAACGTCGGGGTGCATTGTTCTCTAAACGTCCCTGAAGACATTGATAGTGTGGATCTGACGCATTCATCGGTAGGAAAGCCAGAGCTTTTTTTGCTCGCCCAGCGCTGTATGGTTAACACGAGGGGTAATTGATTTTAGACACTTGGAGGTAGGTACGGGGGGATGTCAGAGGTAGGTTTCTCGCAAAGAAACTGGTGGGTGCGTGGAATGTACTGCCAGCGACGTTGGTGGTCGCAGATACAAATAAGTATTTTAAGAGACTCGTAGATAGCTACATGGAGCACAGAAAAATAGCCGGCAGTTCTAGAGTAGTCTGCATGGTCTGCACAGTCTTTTGGGCCGAAGAGCCAGTAATGTGCTGTAGATATCTATGGTCTATGTTAACTTTCAGGATGAGTCGGTGGTAAGGAAGGCACGAGCCACGTTAGCATTAATTACCAGCGATCGAGTAAGGATGTAATGCGGAGTCTTTAGAGGGTAATGGTTAGAACTCCCTGGAGCATTGTGGGCAGCATCGGGCTGCTGTGTAGTAAAAAAAAAAAAAAAAAAAAAAAACAACTGACATTGTGGAGAATCCAGAAGAGATAATTATACAATGAAAGGAAAGATAAACGTATGTGGATCATTTGATGGTGCTGCGCCTCTACTCGCTAGTGTATAGAATAAAGAGGGCGGAGCTCATTGTAATCTATTGATTTTTTTTAAACCTAGATAAAATGGATCTGGAGAGGATGTTCTTATCATAAGGTAGTCCAGGACTAGAGGGCACTGCGTCATTATGGTGGAACCTTTACAAGGAATAGAAATCAGAAAAAAAATACCCGCAACGAGAGGGTGGAGTTCATTTTCGGCAGAAGGCTATGCAGGTCATATCGTTTATTATTTTTAAAGCAGAGGATTTTTGATGAATCAGGATATCAAATGTTACGGGGAGAAACAGGAGAATGGGGTTGATATGGATAATCAATCAGCCATGATGGCAAGGCGGAACAGACACAATGGGCAAGATTCTGTTCCGATATCATATGTTTCTGTAGATGTCTGCTGTGGACTTCAAAGCACCGTCATCAAAGACATGCATAATGACCTTCGCGCTAACAGATGACTGTAATATGGTGGTACGAAATGGCATGCAATTCATTACCACAAAATTGATTTCACCAATGAAAAAGTTCAGCGGAGGTAAATCATTGGACAAGGGACCTAATGATGACCAAACAAATAATTAATATGGTAGGCATTAAATATCACATTTTGTTATTTTGCAGTGATATCAAGAATTACTCAAACTTTTAGAGGGATTGTGGATCGGAGCAGGTTTGGGAAGAAATCCGCATACGATTACATCACATTTAGCAGGTTAAATCTTGGAGTGAACCACCTTTATCGGAAAATTGTTCATTATCATCATTGCTATTATTGTTAATAATAATAATAATAACAACAATAATAATTCTGCAAGCTCAAAGGGAAGAATGTTATTTATTCTCCGAATCTGAAATCTGGGCATTGTACAATGGTTTCGTGGATAAGGAACCTCAAGTGTGAAAATAGATGCAGTTTGCGATAAGTAGCTACAGCTATTCATCGCAAATAGGGAATCTTACAAAATCGTGCTTTCATTATTGATACGGTTTGCGCATCTGTTTTGATTTGTCCGACAAGGAATAATTGTCATGAAGATATGTAAGTTAACAGGAAACATTCGGCATGAGCAAACTTACAGTACAGCCCAATCCCTCGAATCAGATTGTGTAAATGGAAAATTAGACGTGTTTTTTTATTAAAAAAAAGAAAGCTATAAAATATTTGTCGCGACTTTGCTATATTAGGAGCAAGCTTTCAATGGAACTGAATAAAGAGAGCAATATAGGTGGAAAGAGAAGAGAGGCCGAATACGATGGACCTTCAGAAACATTGCACTCGACGCAGAAAAAAAAGTAAAGATTGCAAAGCTGTGACGTGAGAACGACACAAGCATATTTTCTTCCTTCAATTGGACACATCTGCACAATAAGGAACATTTTCTCTTTTATATTTATACTAAACATCACAGTGCACACAGATATGTTAAAACACAAAGAAGAGAACATTTGCAGATGTTGGACATCCAAGCAACACGCACAGACAAGGCTGGAGGAACTCAGCAGGCCTGGCAGCATCTATGGAGGGAAAGTAAACAGTCGACGTTTCGGGTCGAGATCTTTCAGCAGAAGTGGTCTGATGAGTTTCCCCATCAGCTTGTGTGTGTTGAGAGGTGCGTAACTCTCGCTTCGGCTCGCGGCTTAATTTAGGGGGTGATAGCCTCCGGCCCAACCAAACTTAAGAAATCTCGTTTGGGTGGATGCTGCGTGATGTGTCCCCTATTACAAATCAGTACCTCGAAATAATGAACAGTACACAATATGCGATTAAACGATTAAGCTTTATAACTCTTACTTTGACTATATGGTTAGAAAAGAAACGAAAAAGAAGGGGAAAAGGGCCCAATCTTATTAAATAGTATATTGCGCAATGTTGGAGTTCACTGATAAGTCAATCGTCCACCATCGACCTCCTCCGATCGTCACTGCCCTTCGGACCCTCGCTCCGTCCACCTCGTCCGGTGGTCTACCAACTCTCTCCATTAGCGTCTTCTCTCCTCATCTCTCACCCACTAATGACAGCGAAAATCTCTCTTCCAGCTCAGAAGAAAGAACAACAGCATTGTAACCCCGTTTTCATTAGTCATAACGCAAACATTGCTGCTACAGAGAAACCATTACATTAGCAGTGAAACATTGCAGCATGTTACACAGCAGAGAAACCCTGCAGCCTGTTACAGGTGTATTAACGTTTATTTTTTTTCAGAGCAATTATCAAAAAAGAAAAACACTGACAATACCACTGCTGAACACTCTGGCGACGACATAGCTAAATCAGATTCACGACTCACCACACTGATAATGTTTTGTCTGGCCAGGCTGATGACCCTAGACATATGATGGTATTAGAAACTAATGGAAATATGTTTCGATAAAGTGAGATATTCCATAGGATATTGACGGGCAACATTTGCACTCATTGTAGAAATATATGGAAGTTCACCAGGACAGCAGTTTTGGCAAGGACTTAACAACACTTGAAATAAACGTAGACAGCCCATGGATAGGAAATGGAAAGCGTATATAGGCCAATGGTCGGCAAGTGAGGCTCTCTTTTTCGGCGGGACAATTTACCGGTGGGCTTGCGCCCGGGCAGATTTTAAGACTCGGCTCAACCCTTGAACTATGCCCAGTATCGAACATCCTGCGCATGTAACTTATTTCAGTTGCATTGCAGTATATCGCGTGGAAGATAAATTGAGAAATCCATTGCAATACAGCACAAACAGTTCATATTACGAGTAACTCCAAGGACAGATAGAAAACGAGATATGCTGTATCTGCGTTAAATCGTATCAACTTATCCCACCTTTTTTAACAGCTAAGCAGCATTGACTGCCATGGTATAGAGAAGTTTTGCCAGGTCTGTCAAGGGACGGAATTGAGTGTAGTTGCTATTACTAAGAGACGGTACTTGGAAAGTTGAATGCTTTGACGATGCATCGCTCACGTGGATCGGATGCATTACACAGCAGAATTCCGAAAAAGTTAGATGACGAAAATGTTAAATACATCAGTTGTGATCTTTCAACAATCACTGTCTTTTGGAAAGGTTCCAGAGAACTGTGAAATATTCTTTAAGAGGCGACGAAGGCAAAATAAATAAATAGATAGACAGATAGATAGATAGATAGATAGATAGATAGATAGATAGATAGATAAATAAATAAATAAATAGATAAATAAATTAACTAACTAACTAACTAAATAACTAACAGTGAGCCAGCGTAATCTCCGTTGTTGCAAAGATATGGGAGCCCATTATTAAGGAGAACTTTCCTGGTACGTGGAAGCACAGGATAAAATAGGCCAATGTGGGATTTGTTGCCCGGCAGAGAAATCTGTTAGAATTCTTTGAGAACGTAACAGGCAGGTTAGAGAAAGGGGACTCGGTGGATGTCGATCACTTGTATTTTCAGGAAGCCTTTGACAAGGTACCGCACATGAGGCTGCTAAACAGTACAAGGGTACATGGTATCACAGGAAGAACACAAAAATGGGTAGAAATTTGGGTGACTGGCAGGAAGCAAAGAGGGGGAGTAACATTGGCTTATTCTGGGCGGCTGCCTGCGGCTGGTGGTGTGCCGTAGGGATCGGTGTTGGGACTACTGACTTTCAGATTACAGTTTAATAAATGAGATGTCAGAATCGATGGTTCGGTAGCCAGGTTTGCGGACGGTATGAAGACAGTCAGGAATGGGGAAGAAGGGAGTCTTCTGGGATTAAAGGAATTGGCAAAGAAGCAGGTGGAATATCGGGCAGGAAACTGTATGCTCATGCACTTTGGTATAAGAAATAAAAGTTTATATTATTTCCCAAACGAGGCGAATATTCAGAATTCGGAGATACAAAGAGAGTTGGGAGTACTTGTGTAGGGTAACGTAAATGTTAACGCGCAGGTTGTTTCAGTGGTATGGAGAGAAAATGCAACGGTAGCATTCGTTTCCAGAGAGTTGAAATATAAAAGCAGAGGGTGTAACGCGGAGGCATTATAAGATAAGAAAAAGTGTACTGGCATTAGAAAAGATCGAGAAAAGATTCATGGGAATCATCGACGGAATGAAAGATTTAACCCTATGAGCAGCCTTTGATGGCTCGGAACCTGTATTCGCTGGAGTTTAGAAGAATCTCGGGCTAACTCTGAAACCTATGAAATATTGAGCCGACTAGAAATGTACTTGGAGATGATTCCTGAAGTGTAGGGGTTCGAGAGAGAGAGGACAGAACCTCTGGATAAAAGGACGTGCCTTAATAACAGAGAGAAGATAGAATTTATTCATCCGGAGTATGTTTAATCAGTGGAATACATTGCCGCAGAAGGCAGTGGAGGCTAAATAATTGTGTATATTTACAGTGGGATGTTACAGCTTCTTGATTAGTCAGGGTTTCAAGGGTTATTGGGAGCAGGCAGGAAAATGGTGTTGAGAAGGATAATAAACCAGCCATGATGAAATGGCCGATATTGATGAGCGGAAGGTTCTAATTCAGTCCCTACGTCTTAAGGTCTTGTGGTTACGTTTGAATGAAAGCGCTGTGCGTCCCTCTGCGTGTGCAAGGTACCATAAGAAATAAATTAAGACTTTTTACTTGTTTTTTTGTTGATTTACAGTAAAGCAGCATTCTAAATATGTTCGTCTAAAAAACCCACGAGATTACAAAATCATTCGAAGTTGGCTGAAAAATCACTTTGAAATACAGTAGAGTATAAATTTCAGAAAGCACTCAGCGATCTCACTGTGAATCGGTTTACACAGAACTGGACCGAACCCTTTCCCTTACAAGCAAGCTTTTTATAAACATTTACAAGTCCGTGAAATGGTATCTGACTTTCTCAAACCATTCCCACATTCCTAACTAGTGCTACCCCGTCGTACGGCCACCATATTTCTCACACGTTTATACGCACGGATGGTACGTTAAATGATTTTTGACATACAGTACATAACTCTTTCCTTACACGGGTCAATGTGAAGAAACAACATAATTTATTGTTAATTTACAATTTGTCTCTCTGCTCTGGATATAGTTAACTGTACAGAATTTTAACCTCTCAATTATCACTGTCCACATCTGGAACGCATCTGGCCGTTCAACAATCCTGCATGGCCAATATCGAAGGCGCTTTACGTCCAGCTCACTGCTCTACATCCCACCAGCAACAGTGCAGTTTCATGTCGTCCACAAACAGACAATGTGTCCACACCATGACACGGTAGTTTAGCGGTTTGCATAAGACTACTAAAGCTGCCGCTGCAAGATCGGGATTCAAATCCCACAGCTAACTGCAAAGAGTTGTTCGTTCTACCCCTGACCGCGTGGGTTTCCTCCGGGTGATCCGGTTTCCACCAGCAGTCGAAAGTCGTACGGTTTCGGGTTAATGAGTTGCTGGAATGCTATGTTGGTTGCGGACACTTGCGGGCTGCCCCGGCACAACGTTCGCTGATTTGACTTGTCGCGAACAGCGAAATTCACCTGATGTTTAGATGTACATGTAACACAATGAATCTAATATTGAAATACTGCACTTCAGCTTCAAAGTTCTCACCGTACACAGCAAAATGCTATGCTGGGTACGGAACTCCACGAAAGCAAACTTGTCACTTCTTTCTATCCAACAGAATGCCCTCATTTCCCTTTTCCCTACTTCGGTTCAATCATCTAACAATGACACCTGTAGGTTGGTATTCATGCAGACTAAATTTATGGAAACTTTCCAAAATACTTTTGAGTACCACCCTTTGGGTAACAAGGTCCCCCTTAACCATTTCACATTTCGCCCATAAACTATGACTTCTGGCTTCAACTTCAATGGAAAAGGCCTGTTTGCATTAACGCTGTCTATACCCCTCATAATTTCGTTTAGCTGGTTTGCTCTAATTCGCTGGTTTTCTCAGTTCCTTTGTGAAACTACGAGGTTACGTTTGCCACACTCTGCTCGGCAAGAATGTCTCCAGTCGTGAAAAAAAAATTGGAAGGTGGTCATCTACTTAAACTCAATTATCCATGCTCACTTTCTGTATCCCACTTCGATGTTACTATTGAAAGAGCTGAATTTCATTAATACAAAAAAACAAAAGATTGTAGGAGCAGGGATTTGCCAGTCAGCTTATCAACACTCCCTATCGAGTCCAATCCAATCTATATGTTCACCAAACCAAATCTTTCACCGTCCGCTCTAAAGCTGTGATCTCTAGTTGTCGTCTCGCCTAACCTGAGGTGGGATAGATTGCAGGCAGTGACCTGTATATATATAGCCCTCATAATTTTCTATACATCTAAATATCTTCCCTCATCTTCTGAGCTCCAATGTCTGAAGTTCTAAAAATATATCAATCAGGGGGCTCGTCCGGGATTTGAACCCGGGACCTCTCGCATGTTCGCAAATTCAGGCCCAAAGCGAGAATCATACCACTAGACCAACGAGCCCGTTCTATATTGATGACATAAAAGAGCTGCCTTTCATTTTCTCAAACCTCTTCGTCAACTCATCTGATGGTAACTTTACGACCAAAGCAGATCAAAGAGCAAAGCTCAGTACGACGCACTGCAGGCCCTTCGGCCGACGAAACTCTGTCACCTATGTAGCCCAACTCTGTCGTCAATATAACTATTCCCTCCCACAGAGCCCATAATCTGCTATTATCACGACAGACACCAAGTATCTTTTCAATGTCCCTATTGTTTCAACCACGACGGGCAGTGCGTTCCCAGATCCCACCACATTGTGTACAAAAAAAAACCTCTGACCTAACCTTTCCACCACTGATCTTCAACGTATGTACTCTCCTATTGGCCGTTGTCACCCTGAGGAAAAGATGCTGTTGTCCAGCATGCCTGTATCTCTTGTAATCTTACACACCTCCATCACGATCCTTAACTTCGAACAGAAAAAATCCAGCTCCTTCACTCTTCGCTTACAAGACATGCTCTAATCGCGGCAACGCTTTGCTGAACCTCCTGTGCACCTTCTCCAGCGGACTTTTTCCAACCCTCCCCCCAGACAGATGTTCCGATCAACCATTCCATTTAGCAACACCACACCTCCCGCCAAGCCACTTCTATCTAACACCCCAGTCACTGCACCACAATATAATCAAATCAAACCACATTTCTCTCAAAGTGTTGACACTGTGAATACACGCTGGTTTCACAGAAACATAGAACATAGAATAGTACACTACAGTACAGTCCCTTCGGCCCCCAATGTTGTGCCGACCCTCAAACCCTGCCTTCCATATAACTCCCCACATTAAATTCCTCCATATACCTGTCTAGGAGTGTCTTAAATTTCACTAGTGTATCTGTCTCCACCACTGACTCAGGCAGTGCATTCCTCGTACCAACCACTCTCTGAGTAAAGAACTCCAATATCCCCCTTGAACATCCCTCCCCTTACCTTAAAGCCATGTCCTCTGGTATTGAGCAGTGGTGCTCTGGGGAAGAGGCACTGACTATCCACTCTGTCTATAAATCTTAATATATGGTATACAAATATCATGTGTCCTCTCATCTTCCTTCTCTTCAAAGAGTAAAGCCCTAGCTCCCTTAATATCTGATCATAATCCATACTCCAAACCAGGCAGCGTCCTGGTAAATCTCCTCTGTACCCTTTCCAATGTTTCCACATCCTTCCAATAGTGAGGCGACCAGAACTGGACACAGTATGCCAATTGTGGCCTAACCAGATTTTTATAGAGCTGCATCATTACCTCGCGACTCTGAACTCCATCACTCGACTTATGAAAGCCAACACCCCATAAGCTTTGTTAACTATCCTATCTAACTGTGAGGCAACATTCAGGGATCTGTGGACATGTCCCGCAGTACTCTAACCAGGAACTTTACTTTATATATAGTTTTTTTTAAATGATTCATCATCGGTAGATGTTGTTTCTGTTGCATGTTGTCCCAACAGTCGACGTCAATTCCAGAATGCACGTATCGGCGAAATTGTTAATCATTAATCCTTCATCCCTGATGCTTCCTATTCTGAGACGAGCTGAACTAGACACAATATTCCAAGCCTGGTCTCACCAGAGTCTGACAGTGTGACATTACCTCGCTGCACTTGAACTCAATGAAGGTCAGCGCACCACGTGACTTCAGGACCACCCACTCTACTTGCTCCGAGATATGAGTCTTATGTCGATCCTCGAGGTTATCTCTCTAAAGAAGTCTAACAGCTTTGTGAAATCCGATTTACTGCTAACACGAAGATGCTGACAATATTAACCCCTCCAGTAACCTATCCACCACTAATTCCGGGCTCACTGGCTTGAATTTCCTTGGTGTGCCTGTGCTACGTGTAAATAATGGTGCGACATGAGCCACTTTGCAGTCCTCTGGAACATAATCTTAGCCTAAAGATGAAGCAGATGTGGCCGCGAGGGCCTCCGGTTTCTTTTCCTTGTCTTCTCACTAGGTCAGAAGATGCATCGGGTCAGGACATGCGAGCTTCTAACACAATGTATGGTTTATTATCGGAAACATGTAGAAGTTTTATGGAGGAGATGTATCGGAATGCTGCCCGGATTATGAGGAATAGCTATGCGAGCTATTGCTTTTCTGTTTGGAGAGAAAGAGGATATGAGGCGATGATAAGATAGTACAAGACGATAAGATGCATAGATCTCTGGATAGCCTGGTAGTTTTCCCAGGGCGATAAATGAGATCGTTTCCAGGTGACCTGCGACCCTCTTAACTGGTCCATCCTCTTCGTCACCTTTCTCGAACAACCAACGAAATTCTCGAGAGACTTTATTCCCGCCCGAAATTTATGCTGAGCATTTTCAACCGGAGTTTGCCCTTCCAAATGCAGCTAGATTGTGTCTCTGAGAATGAGGTGTAGGTAGTTTCCCATCAGTAAAGTTAGGATTAATGACTTACTGCAATTGGCACATGTTTCAGGGCAGGGCCGTCTCCTTCCCTGAAGTTCCCCGCTTCCATGTTATCCTCCACGCAAAATTCGGGTACAAAGTACTCATTTGACACCAGGCCCATCCTCTCTGGCTGCACATTAATGGCGGCACGGATCTACTCAAACCCGGATCATGCACTTCCTGCAATACATTTGTATAATCCCGGAGGATTTTCCTCTGCCTTTCCAGATAGATCAATGCCATGCCCTCTTTTTGCCCTCCTGTTTTCCTGTTCAGTGTTTTCACAGGATTTACTTGGTTCTGAATACCTCAACCTGAGCTATGTCTCCTTTTTAACACACGGGACTCTGAACTATCAGACGGAAACGTCGACTGTGTTTCCCACCCCCCCCCCACCCCCCTTTCCCGACATGCCGTCAGATCTGATGAGTTTCTCCAGCATTTGGTATTTGTTACTCATCCTATTTTTATCCAGACCAGGGTCTCAATATCTTTCGTCAACCAATGTTCCGTACTCTTGACAGCTTTGCCCATCACGCTGATTGTAACACGCAATATCTGAACTCCGGATATCTCACCTTGAAAAACAGAAGTCTATTTACCAGAAAATAAAATCAGCTATATGGACAGGAAGGGAATGATGGGTTATGGGCTGAATGCAGGTGGGTGGGACTAGGTGAGAGTAAGCATTCGGCACAGAGTAGAACGGCAGAGGTGGCCTGTTTCCGTGCAGTAATTGTTATATGGTTATATGGTTATACCATTGAAAAGTCAGGTTTAGAAGTTGGGTGAAGGGAAGGAAGAATCACAGGGAATACGTGAAACCGGAATGGAGCTAGGAAGTTGATCGTTGAAAGTAATGCGGGGTGAGAAGGGGAATCTAATAGGAGAGGACAGAAGGCCATAGACGACATAAAATGGAAGGGGGACAGAGAGGCATCAGGGGCAGGTGTGGAGATAAGTTTAGAGAGGGAAGTAGTGAAGTCGGGGAACATTACCGGAAAATGGAGAAATCGACGTTCCTGCCATCAGGTTGGAGACGCTCCAAACGGAATATATGTTGTTTGCTCTCCAAAATGACTGCGGCCTCATCCCGAGAATAGAGGAGGCCATGGACTGACCTGTCGGAATGGGAATGGAAAGTAGAATTTAATTGGTTTGCTACTGGGAGGTCCTGTTTTTTCTGATGGACGGAGCATTAGTGTTCGGTGAAACAGTCTCCTAATCAACGCTCGGGTCTCACCGATGGACAGGAGGCCACACCAGAGCAGCAGATACAATAAATGACCCCAACACACTCAGAGTTGAGGTGTCGCCTCACCTGAATGGACAGTCTGATGACCTGAATGTTAGTGAGGGAGGATGTGTAGGGTAGGTGTAGCACTTGTTCAGCTTGCAATGATAAGAGACAGGAGGGAGATTAGTGGCGATGGACGAATGGACAACGGAGTCGCATCAATGTGGAAATCAGAATCTGGGGCAAGGGGGTGGCGGAAGTTTCAGAGAATTATGTGCTGGACGCCGCTGCTGGTGGGATTGAAGGTGGGGACAAGTGGTCCCAGTCCTAGGTGGGGTTGCGGGAAGGCAGACCCGCACGATGAGGAAGAGATGTGGTTGAGGACAGCGTTGAAGATGGAGAAAGGGAAACATCTTTCTTTGAGATGGGAGGAATTGAGTGAAAGGGGTGGCATTTTTTACAAGTATACAGGATGGAAAGAAGTATAGTCCAGGTAGCTGTGAGAATCGATGGTTTTACAGTAGACAACTGTAGATATGATGCCTCTGGAAATAGGGATAGAGATCGAGAAAGGGAAGGGTGGTGTCGGAAATGGGCCAAGTAAATTTGAGGGCAGGGTGGAATTTCGAGGCGAAGTTGATGAAGTCGACGAGCTCCGCATGCGTCCAGGAAACAGCACCAAAAATACATTAAGTTACTTTCGGCTGTTAACAGAGGATACCGCTAGACGTGCTCACCAAATGTAACCAGGGGAGCAGGAAGCACCCACTACATTTACGTCAGATCTGTGAATGGTGTTCCTGGCTCAATGATTAACAAACTTTATATCGAGACAATTTAGAACCAGAAGTCACATATATATCGTTCAGAATTTTAGTGTCTCGCAGCACCGATGAATCTAGAAAGTCTATGGTAATGTTTGATTCTTCTGTCCTTACACAGAGTGAAGCATGGAGACTCAGTAAAAAAGTTATCGCCTGTGAATAAAAAAGTGCAGTCGTGCGATTATAAAGAAGGTAGCCACTAAAGGAATATATCTACAGTGAGGAGATATAGGCGATAGTTCCGGACTCATTTAGTGTGGAAATGATCCCAGTACAGTCTCCCAATATATTCATTCAACGGTGGAAATGCGGATTAGTATATCTGATAGTATGCAACTAAACGTTACTTTAATCTCAATCCTCTCCATAGTCAGAGATTAGAGGCAGAAAACGTGGACGCCCCTGGAAATTCGGTGACGCGGAGACGTCATGTTTTCTATTTTTGAATATGAACTTGCGGACGCTGCATAACTTCCGGCGTCCCTTTGCTTTAGATTCGAGAGGGTTTCTTAAATGGTGCATGATTCCAATTATTGATTACTGTATTTGTTAACTGTTCAAGATTTAAAATCAGTCCATATTCTGCGATATTTTAAAGTGTGGATGCATTGATAATGTACGATAATGTACGAGGACCAGCCATGCGTTAGTTCACTTGAATGATAAAGAGAGGAAATCCGTGTGTGAATGAGCGGAAGGCAGGCGTATGTTTGCTAGATTTGTATTGACAGGATGTTTGAATTAATTCTTTCTCTGAACATCTCTGTTTCATTGAGTGAAATAAATTTCCAGGAACTGATGTGAATTTCAGAAGCTGTTTTTTTTTTCCCAAAATTACATGAATTGTTAGTATATGTTGGCGGAAACTGCCCTCATCTCCGTCCCGCCGCTCTTTAGAATATTTGATCAGGAATTTAACTCTGGCAATTAACTGTTTATTCTGTTTACGCCCGTTATCCGCAACGGTGTTGAAGGTAGCAAATTGCAAGCTTGATTCTTTTTTTTCTTTTTACCGAACCTGTGCATTTAGATTGTGTTCTTTTATTTGTCTAATTAGTTATTGATTTCTGAGGGAGATGCGGATTCCATACTGCCCAGGTGGAATCATTGTTAAAAGGGTCGAGATATGATGTATATATTCTGGATCCGGAAGAGGAAAAGGCTAATAGGCTACATGACTAGGGTCAAGGAGACAGCAAAGCGTTGCACTGTGTGTCGAACATTACGTGCTAACTCTTGGAAGATATGGTATGAGTTTAATCTACTGCGACCAATGAAACAGAAACTAATGTGTTGAACTCGGCAAGATAGTTTAAATTGTAACTGCTCCTTTCAGTCGTTTTTTTTTTTTTGCGACGATAACATACTGTTGAGTGTCGTTGTATTTCTGTACAATAACTGGATATTTTAGAAGAATGCTGATGGAGGCCAGTTCTCTCTCTCCTTGGTACCAAGTAAAATAAAGGTCCTAGAACGAAATCCCGGAGTCGTGCATTCTTTTCACTCGAGTAACGTCAAATTTCTACTGTTCAAAGGTAAATTGGAATTACTACAAATTCGTGTGTACTTGAATTAGGAATTCGATATTCGCTTTTTGGAAGGCTGATTCTTTTGAAGAGCACCAACAGATGCTGGTGAAGAAATTGAAATGCTGACATTGAGGGTTCCATTGCAAAAGGTCGTTTCTATGTCTTTGTAGCATCGGCTATGTAATGTATAAACGGAAGCTCAGTTTATATACCGTGCAGTTCCATTGTGTAATTCAGCACCTTGCTTATATCGTCAGCGTAATTAAATTAAAATATCCATGTGCTGCAGTATGGTCAAATTAAAGTCGGTCTCTCTGTAATATCAGAGTGGAGACATAGTAGTAAACTGTACTAAATTTATAATTCCCTTGCGGAACATCACTGGCCACTGTCCTACACACAGAACTCCCTCCATCTACTACCTAATCTGCCTTCTGTTAATAAGCCAATTCTGACTCCACGCAACTGGGTTTCCGTCGATTCAAAGCCGTCTCTCTTCTTGTTGTGCCTACTATGCATAACCCGGTCAAATACCTTACAAAATTAATAAACTCCGCATCGACTTTTCTGACTACATTTCTATATTATCTATCTTTTTTCAAGTAATTCAATTAGGCTCATAAGGGACGACCTGCCCACGCAAAACCGTGCTGACTGTCCCCATCCAGAATATGTTTCTCCAGATACTCATAATTTTCCTAGCAAAGCATCCTCTCCAATAGCTTGGCCACTATTGACGGAAGACTCACATACCTGTAATTCTCAAGACTAACTTACATTTTTTGAACCAAGAATTAATATTTTCCATCCTCCAATCCCCTGGTGCTACTCCTGTGGCCAGTGAGGATGGAAATATCATGTCTAAAAGCGCAGTTTTATCTTCGCCCGCTTTCTCTAATTACCTGGTGTATATCCGTTCTTGCACAGAGGAATGATTTCTTTTAATATTTTATAAGTTTCCAACACATAATTCTTAACAATGTCATGTCCCATTACATGTGCCTTTTTGCGCTGTATCCACATTCATTAATGGTGAAAACCGAAGTAAAGCATCATTAAGGACCTTCACTGCCTCCTTGCACTCCAGACACATGCTTCCTCTTGTATTGCTGATCGGTCTCACTCTATCTCTTGTCATCATTCTGCTCTTCATGCACCTTAATACGATTCTCTGAGGCCTTCTCAAGCCCAGTTCTAACTCTTCTAAATCCATTGTTAATTTCCTTCCTGATTACATTATGACTTTCCATCGCCCTGCCTGATATTTTCTTCCAGAACCTTAAGTATCTTTCTTTCTTCTTCTTGACGAGGTGTTCCATATCTCTTGTCAACCTGGGATACTTCACACCAGCTTCTGTTCCTCCCCTCATTGAGTCAATTCTATACTGAACCCCAATGCAAGTGCTTCATTAAGAATCATCTGCTGCGCGTTTCAAGGAGGACACCATTTCCCAATTCGGCTCTAAAGTTCCAACCTAATAGCACCGATTAAATGCATTCCCTACTGTCAGCTCTTGTCCCAGTGTAAGGTTGCAGTAAATGTCGAATAGGTGACCCGTAAAAAGATCTGTCACCTCATCCATTTCATTTTCTGGTACTAGATCCAGGCTGCACTGTTCTCTAGTTCGCTTGTCGAATTATTGTGCCAGGACTCCTTCCTAGACGCAACTGATAAACTGTAAACTTTTTAACCTCAGGAAGTGCCAATGTATACTGGGGAAGATTAATTTGCCTGTGACAACAGCCGTGTTAATTTGGCACCTAATGAAAATCTATCTCCCGAAAGTTCCTCCTCGCTGCTCCGTGTATATATATACGGAGTGTGGTCTCTACAGAATACTCCCAAATGAGTGATTGTTCTACTTCTACTTCTGAGATCCGCTCACCGTCTATCAATGGGTAATCTCTCCACCGTCTCTTCCCTTTCTGCAGCTGTGCTACTATCACATACTCCCTGTGTTTCAATTACTCTTTTTTACCCAACTCTGTCCATTTTGAAACATCTGAACCCGGGGAAGTCCAGAAGTCATTCTTGCCCTTGTGATTGTGAATTCTCTGTGATAGTTTGCAGTGCACTTCAACCAATGTAATAATCACGCCAGCCCATGAATGCTTACCCAGTTTCCAACCTTAACTGCACGGTGTGCAATCTTCAGTGGATTTTACAATTTCAGGACGACCAGGTACATGATTGTTTGAATTTATGACAAACGTACTCGTTTTTCAAACAGTTTACTCGAAAACCCCGCTGAATTGCAATTTGACATTGGGCGTTATCTACACAGATGGCCATTTAATGTAAACACATACTTCAGTCCATTCTTCAGCTCTCGTCTGAATTTCCTCTGTGTCAGTGTATAGATACAAGTATTGGTGCACACACTGAGCACCTGCAACATGAACCCACATTGCTGTAGTATATATACCGGGGAACTCAAATATCTATCCTGATAAAAATAGTTTTGCATTTGCCATTTCAGGGAATGGACCACATAGGGCATCCAAAATAATATGAAATTAGCTGATATAGCAAACAACAAAATCATCGATTTTCTGCGGTTTTCCATCTCGGCATCCTTCTGATTATCACTGCTGTTCCGAAGCCCTCTGCGGACTCTATTTGCCGCAATGATATGCCTTCCTGTTAACCCATTGAACGCTAGAATTAACCCGATTGGTAGCAACGGTGTTAAAATGCTATCGAGTAATTCAAATACGTTCCACACGGGTAAGGTGGCATATTCATGTGTGAAGGCGCAACGCCACGGTATGTTCTCAATGATGACGTAAGGTTCAACGGCAAAGTAATATGGGACACTTTTCCCGCAGCTCACTACAACCACCGTCACCATGACCATCATTGCTGTTCTCTCAGTGCAGTATCTTTCCCGCAGTTTTCCACAACATATTGCGATGAAACGATCGAAGGTAAAACTGACCGTAAACCAGACAGAGCATTCTATCGTTACAACCACAAATACAATTGTCAGAGCGCATACAGGAGTGATGAGCAGGGATCTGGAATAAATGTAGATATTGTTGGTCTGTTCCACTAAAGCAACGACAATAACCACCATCAGATCCGCTGTTGCCATTCCGACCAGGTAACGGGTGATGCATTTGGAGAGTCCACATTTTCCCCGAGAGAGGATCACAATCGCCGTTAAATTAACTGCAAGGAATTTGAAAAAAAAAAATACCGTTAGCAGCTCCAGTCCGAATGCCGCATTCTTCCAATCTTAGGTAGTGTATGGTTTGTTTGGAAGCGCAAAACAACGTTCAGTCAGTGCGAGCTGCGTCGCTGCATTTGTGCTGGGCAGAATAACGGACTGGAATGATATTGGGTTGGCAATTTTCCGTCAACTTGTTGGGAGCATCTAATATCGCCGATTCACTTACCGGTGACCGCAAGATTGACTGCATTTCCATTACGAATGGCGAAACAGCTGAAGGGATATTTGTTAGTGGTAACAAGGTGAAATGAGGAAGACATAAAACACAGGTTTTGATTTATTGATTTATGGAAGAACAGACATATGTGTGGAAAATAAACTGCCCAGTCATTTGAATAAGCTGCTATGTTGTTGATGTAAGGTGTCTGTATTGATAGAAATTCCCACCTAGAAAACACATGTCAGAATCGCTTCAGAAACCCGAGCAAGGTGCAATTATGAAACAATGACAATATCGTCACCAACTTAACTGGTTAAAAAAAATCGCATCGCTTAAAATACGGAAAATGGAAATAAAACTATCCGATGCTGGAATACTCCATTCGGGAAACACGTTTAAGACGAGGGTAGAATTTGTACTGAGTAAAACTCGGAACAAAATCAAGACGAAGGCACCACACATAGATTGATCAGCTCAATTACCTGGGACACCAATTGCTCCCAGGGCAGGATTGAAAATGGCCGCGATGTAGTAAATCGCTGGATATCCCATACTCGGTCAGACACAGCGTTCTGTTGAACGGAACGTTCCAGCTTCTCGTCTGGACTTGTCATCAGTTTTACAGAGTTATATGCAAGTGAGAACAATTCCTCTGGGTCAGTTAGTGCGGTTATCTCATCAGTATCTTTAGTGCAACCAACTGCACAAACGCTATATTGAACTGTTTTTGCTCACTCTGTCACCGTACCGTGAATTTCACTGCTCAGGGATATTTCAATCTCTGTACTCTAAAACAAACTATAATGTGAATCTTGTCAGTTTAAATCGCATAACACCCGGCTTCAGCTAATTAAATAGGACATTTTTATATAGGATTTTGTTTCTTACATAGGCAGCCATCTTGAAATGAATGTATTTTGTATCATTTGGCGTAGCACATTCGCTTTTGAGGGAACGTGCTGAGCCTCACATATGAAATGGAGAACATTTCTTTGTTAAAGGGGAACATTCGTTCGATCTTTTCTTTCGTTCCCTCTCGTCATTTGGGGTGGTTTGTGTGATAGAAGTCGCAGTAACAGCTGGTGGCATATATCACAATAAAATATATTGTACTTACATTCCTCCAATCATTTAATAAAGAACCACAGTGATATTCCAAGGATTTGTCATTAAAAAAGGGGTCCGCGCCTTCACGATATTAGCGAGGGTTGTGGGCAGTTTGTAGAACAATGCTTTCCCACACTCATATGGCCGTTCGTCGCGAAGACCCTGACCTTTCCCAGTGAATGACTTAACCACTCCATATCTTTGACATTCGGTGCAAACTATTTAACAATAAAGAAAATAATCAAAGTACCACAATTTCAACGTTATTTCTCAACCCATTCTCTGTTTGAACAAAAGTAGCAATTCTGTTCCTAGGTTATTCTATTATTTGCCACAAACATTTTTTTAATGTTTTTTTTCTTGATTCACTTTGAGGTAATCGCCAAAATAAGTTGCCATCAAATGTTTATACGTTATATTTGCATTATTGAATTTGTGTGCTGTAAATCCGAAGTGCTCCTTATGACCCGGGAGTCACTGCTGAGTCATTACATATTTTACATCATGTGACTTCCACGTTTCATTCAGACACATCAGACTAAAACAACATGGATCAAACGCTGGTGTTGCGGAAGAAGCCAGAGAGTGGATGGTTGGTTCTTTGACTGTGACTAGTATGCTGCAAGGATTGGTGTTAGGTCCGTTGTTATTTATCATCTATATTAATTATTTAAATGTCAATTTAAAAAAAAAATGGATCAGAGAAAATGCGGACGACTTCAAGTTTGGGAGCGTTGTGTAGAGATAGGAAGGTCATCCCAGCTTATAGCGTGATCTCGATCGGCTGGGAAATAGTTTGAAAAGTGACTGATGGAATTGAAGGCAGGGAAGAGTGAGGTGGTCTGCTCTGGGTGGAAAAAAAAAGGTACAGCAGAGTAAAACGCGCAGATTGAATGGTGAGACGTTGCTGTGCAGTATTTTTTTAAAAAAAGAAGAGATCCCTGAGAGAACAGATCCATAATTCCAGGAGAGCGATATCAGAGGCAGATCGGGCTTCATTACTACCTCCAATCACATGAGCGTTCACAATCCGTTCAGTGAGTTCAGGAGTTGGGACCTTATGTTGAAGCTGTACAACATCTTGGTGAGGAAGTAGAACATCGCGTGCTGTTCTGTTCTCCTACCTACAGTTTAAAAAAAATAAAAGATACAAAATGTGATCCTTTACGAAGAAGTTTTCAGGAATTAAGGGCAAGATTTAGAGGGAAAGGTTGAATAAGTTAGCAATTTATTCCCTGGAGAGCCGGAAAACGAGTGTAGAACTTACAGAAGTATACAAAATTGTGACAGTTACAGACCGGGTGAATGCCCGCAGATTTTCCCCGTCTACTGGACAAATAAGACCATAAGCCCATAAGATACAGGAGCTGAAGTAGGCTTTTCTGCCCATTGAGTCTGCTCTGCCATTCAATCATGGATTGATCTAATTCTTCCAGTCACACCCCTCCCCTGCTTTCACCCCATACCCTACAGCTAGAATCTTCATCTTGAGTTCATAGGTTTGTGAAGAAAGATGAAATATGCAAGAGGGTATGTGGGAATTCTTATTTTCTCAGATAGTCGAGCAAGTTTGGAAGTAACCGTCCACGTAAGTGGTAGATCCCGATGCAATTGTAACATTTCCGAGGGGTTTGTGTGGGTACGTGGATAAACAGGCGGACGGAGAGTGCAGAGAAATGTGAGTTGGCAGAAGATCACAGCGGATTGATCGGGAAGGTCTGAAGAGCCTATTTCTCTGTAGTAATAATATATGACCACATGACGATCTCTGCCCAATTTCCCCATTCAGTGTCTTCTCATTTTCCACTTCGTCACCAATCTAAGTTTGTGCAGAGCTGTGAATGTGTTCAAGCTCACCTTTCCATGACAATTCCTTCTGCTGTTGCAGTACAGCACTCCGTGCCTATTGTGGAACTCGCACCGATGAGTGGCTCTCGGTTTATTGGAAAAATAAAATCTAACCATTCTACTTCATTGTGGATCTGGTATCGATGAGCGGCCCCAGCTCACTGTAGAATAAGTCACTTCTTTGTGTCCATTGTGGAACTGGTTTCGATTTGCAGGAGACGGCTCACTGGAGGTTGACTCACTACTCTGTATCCATTGTGGAACTCGCACTGATGAGTACCCTCGGTTCATTTGAGAATATCTCAGCACTGATAACATGCTTCACTTTCTGACACTTTGAATGCCAGGTGTGAGGCTGACTACGTCAGTCTCATCATTTAACTCACCTTTTCTTCTGAATTACTTTTATTCCTATTTCATAAACAGCTGCCCTTTGTTGCGATAGCAGTTCATTTCAATTCCTGTTCGGCCACTTTATTGTCAACAGCGCCATTAATCAATACATCGGTCTATTGATTAATATATCAACGCTCGCACTGTTTTTTTTTATTCCTTTGCAATATATACGTAGGTACACTGGCATGCAAATGCTTGAGTACCCCTGGTCAAAATGTCTGTTACTGTAAACAACTAAGCGAGTAAAAGATGACCTGATTTCCAAAAGGCATAAAGTTAAAGATGACATATTTCTATAATATTTCAAGCAAGATTACTTTTTTTAGTTCCATCTTTTACAGTTTGAAAATAACAAGAAAGGGAAAGGATCCGAAACAAAAGTTTGGGCACCCAGCATGGACAGTACGTAGTAACACCCCCTTTAGCAAGGATCACAGATTGTAAACACTTTCTGTAGCCAGCTAAGAGTCTTTGAATTCTTGTTTGAAGGATTTTCGTCCATTCTTCCTTGCAAAAGGCTTTTAGTTCTGTGAGATTCTTGGGCCATCATGCACGCACTGCTCTTTTGAAGTCTATCCACGGATTTTCGATGGTGCTTCGGTTGGCAAAACCTTCAGACTGCGCCTCTTGAGGTAGTCCATTGTGGATTTTGAGGTGTGTTTTGGATCATTATCCAGTTGTAGAAGCCATCCTCTTTTCATCTCCAGCTCTTTTTTACAGACGGTGTGATGTTTGCTTCCAGAAATTGTTGGTATTTAATTGAATTCATTCTTCACTCTACTAGTTAAATGGTCCACTTTCTGCAAAACAAGCCGAAATCATGATCGATCCACCCCCGTGTTTACCAGTTGGAGAAGGGATCCTTTCATGAAATTCTGCACCATTTTTTTCTCCAAAGATGCCTTTGTCATTGCGGCCAAATAGTTCTTGTTTAGATGTTCCTTTGCAAACACCTGACGCTGAATTTTGTGATGATGACGCAAGAAAGGTTTTCTTCTTATGACTCTTCCATGAAGGTCATATTTGTGCAGGTGTCGCTGCACAGTAGAACAGTGCACCACCACTCCAGAGTCTGCTAAACATTCCTGACAGTCTTTTGCAGTCAAACGGGGGTTTTGATTTGCCTTTCGAGCAACCCTACGAGCAGTTCTCTCTGAAAGTTTTCTTGGTCTTCCAGACCTCAACTTGACCTTCACCGTTCCAGTTCACTGCCATTTCTTAATAACATCACGAACTGAGCAAACGGCTTCCTGCAAACGCTTTGCTATCTGCTTATAGCCTTCTCCTGTTTTGTGGGAATCAGTTATTTAAATTTTCAGAGTGCTAGGCAGCAACCTAGAGGGTCCCATGGCTGTTGATTGATGGAACAAAGTTTGAGGAGTCAGGGTATTGTGAAAACTTTGAAATTTGCATCACCTGGCCTTTCCTAATCCATGTAGAGGAGATATCCTTATTGTCCATCTCTTCTTTTTCCATCTGTCACTTCCAAGCTTCCAGACACATATTTTCATTTGCAAGACTAAGTGGAATGCGGTGCACTTATACTGATGTCTTCCAACATACAGTTCTGTGACTTATCCGTTTAGATTTAAATCTACACACTTGTGCACATCAGTGAAAACAGAAACAGAAGTTGCATAGACATGCGCCACTTGTATTCAGAGGCTGGTCCCAAATTATGAATTCAGAAATATTGTTACTGAATCACTGGCTGTTCAATGGTGTGTAGAAATTTATACTGCATAGCTGAACCTGTCTGCTGCTTCGTGTCGTAAAGAATGCTTTAAAAGTATTCTTCAATATATCCTGTCTCTTTCTAAACAGACATTTAACAAATTGAAACAACGTTTTCTTTCGAATACATTGCAATGTATGCGTCTGCTTCGTTGTTTCCACCCGGTTGTGTAGAAAAGCAAGAAAAACTTACTGCACATCACGAATAAGATGAGCAATAGTCGAGAAGATACCTGCGTCGATTCAGAACAGTTTTGACCACAGAAGGAAGAGAGTGGTAGCAGATGGAAAATATTTTGCATGGTGTTTCGCGGGGATATGGTCCGGGTATACTGCTCGTTAATTTTATTAAATAAACGATGTATGAGAAAGTGGAAAATTTGGTTTGTACATTTATAGGTGACAGTAAGGTTGGTCATGTTTATCTAGTGTATATGGTTGACTTAACTTAAAATGAGACATTAGTAAGACGAGGGACTGAGCTGAGAAGTGGAAGTCGAAGTTCACTTCATACAAGTGTGAAGTCACACCCTGTTGTGGCTGAAATTAAAAGAAGACTATGGGGTTATTGGCAGGATTCTTATCAGTGAGGAGGAACATACCATTTTGCTGACCACGAGCATAATTCAGAGATAACGCGCACATTGATAGTGTTGTTCAGAATGCGTATGATGTGTTGCCATTTATTATTCGGGAGACTGCGTTCAACAGTGGAGAATTAATGACGAGAACTATTAATTGTGTTTAGACCACACTTGCAGTATTGAGTTCATTTCTGGTGCCCTCATTATAATAGAGTCCCAAACTGGGGCCGTCCATTTCGTACAGAGATGAGGAGGGGCTTGTTTGACCAGACGGTAGTGAACCTCTGGTATTCATTGCCACAGGCGGCAGCGGAAACAAGTTACTCAACATAGTATTTAAAGCGGAACTTGATAGGCTCTTGATTAGTCGGGGCGTCAAAAATTATGTGGAGAAGGTAGCAGAATGCTGTGGGCGTGGAACTCGCTGTCCGGAGTGCTGTTCGAGTCTGATGCATTAGTTACATTTCAGCGACTCTGTAGTAGGCGCATTAATGAAAAGAAAGGAAACAGAGGGGTGTGTTGGGTTGATCTTGGAGCATATTTAGAGTTCCGCAGAGTTTTGTGGCCTGGTACTGTTCCACAGTCTGCATGTTAGAGTTCAACGGTGGATCTGAGTGGCTGTTGCGCTAGTATCACGCCAGCATTTTCCACGGGCTCGCCCCCATCTCACGTCCACGGCATAATTATCAATAAGGGGTCAATTGGCTCTGACTCCAGACTTAAAATGTTCTTTTCCATTGACATGCTCATATCAACACTGATAACTCTAATGAAGTGAAAACAGACAGAATGTTGAATTTGGTGTGACATATTTAACAAGATGCTTGAGAAAACGGGTGACGGAGATGTTTTCGGGCGAATGAAGAGACGTTTAGACATTTAGATCTATCTATCTATCTATCTAACTATCTATCTACCTATCGATTTTTCTGTCTATCTATCTGTCTAAGCATCTATCTATATGTCGAACAATCTATTTATTTACACGCTTACATTGGTGATAAACTGAAAACCTCTTTCTTTGGAATAGTCGTGGTGATGTTTTCTTTGGAACGTTTGCAGAGTCATAACTAGTAAACAAATGCATATTTGCAATGTTTGTGAAAATGGTGCACGGTAAAACTCCGGAAGAATATTGATGTTAGCTCTCTGTTATGTCCTTCCTGGTATGTTTGTTATTTTATTTTAAATTACTGGACGTCACTGCTTAATTGTAGGTTCACATCTATTGTTGATTACTTATTACCGGATTGTTCAGCATCAGGTCGTCCATTTTCAGATCATTGGTAAATTAACTTTTGTCGCTATGAGCACTTAGTTAGAAGTCGAAGGAGCTCTAATGAATCTATATTTCGTGCGGACGCCGAGAAGTGCTGCCTTTTTATTCAGTTCCCTGGGTTCTGTAACACGCTGGTGAACAATAAAACTACGGCGGGGCTAGAATTTACCTATCTTCTTATCTTTGGAAAACGGGGAAAGCCGTGAGCGAGGACAGACTATATTGAATTAATTAATGCACTCAACAAAGCAACTGAACAAAAACAAAATCAATGATACAATAAAAAACAAAAGCTGATGTTTTGAATTCGGAACAGTGCTGGAAAGTATAATCAGAAACATTTGTGCTGGGTTCAAGGCGACTTTTCTGGGATGCAGCGGATAGCAAGAAAGGGAAAGCATGCAAATTGCATCCTGCTTACAGACGGCTACAAATAGCGTGTAGGAGATATTTCCCATGCAGTAAATCCATGCCTATCATAGATTCCATACGAAGTAGCGACTAATTTTCAATATCTTCCAACGGACGACATTGATTTGTTTGACGGGCTTCTATACACAGAGGCAACGGCAGCGGTCTCAATTAGTGTGACCTGGTCCTCTGGCCCATCAGTTACAGTACACTGAGAAACACGAGAGATTTTATGATGATAATGATGATGATGATGATGATTATTAATTTTATTCACTGGATCAATTAGCAACGGATTTTGTCCCTTAAAATATCACAAACTTTGTTATTTTATAATTGTTTGAAACATTTTCAATGAAGGCCTTGGAGATATTATTTTGGCACGAAAATTCAGCTGTTTATTTCTTAACTAATAATTAATAATTTTATAACATGAACAATTAGATTCATGTACGTGTCAGTTCTGAATGAAAATTCGCCAGCTCCCAATTTTCTTTGATAAAGAAAGGGAATTTATTTTCAGGGAAATGAATTATATCTGTTCCTGAAGGTGGAAACCCACGTTTCCCCGAGCCATTTATATTTTATCCAGGTTGCAGTTGATGATATTCAGCATAATAAATGTTTACGATATTTGTTGGACCAATAGGAGATCATCACATTCACGCCAATATTGACAGTAAGTGCATTTAACTCAGACACACCACCTGGAATTTTTGCAGAGTTGAGTGAATAATACTTTCTCGCAGATAAATTTACCGTCCGGCCCAAATCCCTCGGAAATCCATTTAAGGACCGGACTTTTCGTAATCTCATTTTGCTCAGATAGTAATCACCATTATTTTGCAGGATCCAGTGTTTTGGATGTCACCCCAAAATTTGCCTGACCTTGGCTTGGTTGAACGATATTAGCACTCAGAACTCGTTGAGAATTTATTGATATCTATGTCTCACCTTTTAAAAAAAAATGCCGTTGTACCACCCCCCCCCCCGCGTCACAACTGGGAAAAGGTTCTTCCAACTGTCACCTACCACATCACAAGCATCTCGTCCTCAGTAATTCCTTCTGTCTCCAACAGGATCTTACGTTGATTCACATCCCTTATCCCACCTCCACCGCCTAGTCCGCTATCTGTAGGTATCGCTTTGTACATCAATCCCTTGCCCAGAATCCCTTCCTACTGATCTCCATCCTGGCACTTATCCCTGAAATTATGACAAGTGCCACACCAGCATCTACACCTCCTCCCTCACCAGCCACCATTCAGGGAAATCTGTCCTTCCAGGTCAGACAGTTATATCGGGTTCTGCCGATATGGCAACCCTCACAGTGGTGAGACCCAATGTAGATAGGGTGCGGCATTGTGCAACACCATCGTTTGCTGTCACCCTCTACAATCCCCGGCCTTTGCATTAGCGAATGGACGTGTAAATAATTCGCAGTATTCCTATCCAAATGGATTTGCAGCCGGTCTATAAGCATTGAATCCAGTGATTCCCAGACTGGTTGGTAAATTGACGTTCAGACTGTCTTGCAACAGGAGGCACAGATTCAGTGGAGACTTGTTCTGTAATTCGACTCTTTTTGTCCACACAGAAGGAGCAATTGGAGACAGATAATAAACGATGCCTTGGTAACAACATATATATCGCAGAAGTCAAGACAACCAGTGTTGGCGTGGATGTATTAATCAATTAATCAGATGTATGGACTAAAGGCGCTGTTGACAATTAAAAAAAAAAATCGGAGTAGAAATTGAGTGAACAGCTGTCGCAAAAAAAGAGCAGCTCTTCACGAGTGAGGGATGAAAATAATTCAGAAGAAAAGGTGAGTAAAACGATGAGACTGGCGCAGTCAGCCTCACAAATGGTATTCGAAGTGTAAGAACGGAAAGCGTTTATCAGCGCTGAGATATTCTCAAATGCGCCGAGGGCCACCCATCAGTCTGAGCTCCACAATGGATGCAGGGTGGCCGACGGCCGCTCATCGATACCAGCACCACAGTGGATACAGAGAAGTGAGTCACCCCAGAGTGATCAGAGGCCCGCACAGCGATGCCAGCTCCACAATGGATACAGAGAGGTGAGTCATCCCAGAGTGATCAGAGGCTCGCACAGCGATGCCAGCTCCACAATGGATACAGAGAGGTGAGTCATCCCAGAGTGATCAGAGGCTCGCACAGCGATGCCAGCTCCACAATGGATACAGAGAGGTGAGTCACCCCAGAGTGATCAGAGGCTCGCACAGCGATGCCAGCTCCACAGTGGATACAGAGAAGTGAGTCACCCCAGAGTGATCAGAAGGCCGCACAGCGATGCCAGCTCCACAGTGGATACAGAGAGGTGAGTCATCCCAGAGTGATCAGAGGGCCGCACAGCGATGCCAGCTCCACAATGGATACAGAGAGGTGAGTCATCCCAGAGTGTTCAGAGGCTCGCACAGCGATGCCAGCTCCACAATGGATACAGACAGGTGAGTCATCCCAGAGTGATCAGAGGCTCGCACAGCGATGCCAGCTCCACAATGGATACAGACAGGTGAGTCATCCCAGAGTGATCAGAGGCTCGCACAGCGATACCAGTTCCACACTGGATACAGAGGTGAGTCATCCCAGAGTGATCAGAGGGCCGCACAGTGATGCCAGCTCCACAATGGATACAGAGTGATGAGAATTTCTGTCCCTAAGCCGAGAGCTGCTCATCGTTACGAGCTCCTCAATAGGCACAGAGTGATGAACTGCGAGAGCAGAAGCAAGTGTGGTTGAAGTGAGGGAGTTAGATATGGCCCTTGTGGCTACGGGGATCAGGGGGTATGGAGGGAAGGCTGGTTCAGGGTTCTGAGTTGGATGTGCAGCCATGATCATAATAAATGGCGATGCAGGCTCGAAGGGCCGAATGGCCTACTCCTGCACCTATTTTCTATGTTTCTATGTTTCTATGAAATGTGAATTTGAACACATCCACAGTTCTGCACAGACTGAGAATGGTGACGAAGAGTAAAATCAGAAGACACTGAATGGAGAAATGGGACAGAGATAGTCATGGAGTCAGAGATTATTACTACAGAGAAGTAGGCTCTCCCGCCCAGCTGGGACATCCCTCTGTGATCCTTCGCCTCGTCCCATTTATCTGCACCATCGGTCCGTCTGTCATGCCCTTACCTAGACAACCTTTACTGAAATGATACAGGTAGTTAACAAATTTCACGTCACATGTCGTTGATAATAAACCAGATTTTGATTCTGATTCTGAATCCGCATCTATCACTTACAGTGACAGTTCTTTCCACACTTGCTTGACCCTCTTAGCGAATATGCTTTACCACATACCCCTCTTGCATATTTCACGTTTCAACCAAAACCTATCAAGTAGTTGTAGTTTCACTCAGAGGATGGGGAGAACCTGAAGGCACTTATCCTGTCTGCAGCTCGCACAATTTTGTATGATTCTGTGAGATCTACATTCATTTTCATGCTGTCAAGGAAATAAATTCTGATGCAACAGTTCCTTCTAACTCTTGTCCTCAGCTCCTGAGCCCTTCCTTTCAAATTATCGCAGCACATTGACAATTCAAAACTGTAGCTAGGTGGTCACAACTGACCACGATATTCCATCCACGGCCTCACCATCGTGTTGTACAGCTTCAGCCCAACTCCTGTACTCAGAGAACTGTTTCTGAAGGCCAATGTAATTAGGGCTCAATACGAGCCGATCTGCCAGTGACGCCGCCTTCCTGGAATTAACGATCTGAATTCCCAGGTCTCTTTTTAAATCCTGCTCTCTAAAGTCCGTCTATTCAATATATGCTCATTTTGTTGTATCTTTCCTCATACGCAGAACACCTCACACTTGTCTATATTAAATTCCATCCGCCATTTTTCAAGCAATTTTCCAGCCAGTGAAAATCAAGCTACAAGCATGGATAGAGTTCCTGG